>NC_092737.1:34138078-34170578 GCF_047496885.1 Scyliorhinus torazame | reverse complement strand
GTGTGCATGTGGGAGTGTGTGTGAGAACACGTGGGAGTGTGTGTGTGAGTGAGCACGTGGGAGTGAGCACGTGGGAGTGTGTGAGCACGTGGGAGTGTGTGTTTGTGTGAGCACGTGGGAGTGTGTGTGTGTGAACACGTGGGAGTGTGTGTGTGTGAACACGTGGGAGTGTGTGTGTGTGAGCACGTGGGAGTGTGTGTGTGAGCACGTGGGTGTGTGAGTGTGTGAGCACGTGGGTGTGTGTGTGAGTGAGCACATGGGAGTGTGTGTGTGTGTGAGCACGTGGGAGTGAGTGTGAGTGAGCACGTGGGAGTGTGTGTGTGTGAGCACATGGGAGTGTGTGTGTGCGCGCGCGCGGGTGTGTGTGGGTGTGTGAGCACGTGTGTGTGTGTGAGTGAGCACATGGGAGTGTGTGTGTGTGTGAGCACGTGGGAGTGTGTGTGTGTGTGAGCACATGGGAGTGCGTGTGTGCGCGCGCGCGCATGTGGGTGTGTGTGTGAGTGTGCACGTGGGTGTGTGTGTGTGTGAACACGTGGGAGTGTGTGTGTGAGAGCACGTGGGAATGTGTGTGTGAGTGAGCACGTGGGACTGTGAGTGAGCACGTGGGAGTGTGTGTGCGCATGTGGGAGTGTGTGTGTGTGAGCACGTGGGAGTGTGTGTGAGCACGTGGGAGTGTGTGTGAGCACGTGGGAGTGTGTGTGAGCACGTGGGACTGTGAGTGAGCACGTGGGACTGTGAGTGAGCACGTGGGAGTGTGTGTGCGCATGTGGGAGTGTGTGTGTGAGCACGTGGGAGTGTGTGTGTGGGCACGTGGGAGTGAGTGTGAGTGAGCATGTGGGAGTGTGTGTGTGTGGGCACGTGGGAGTGTGTGAGTGAGTGCGCACGTGGGAGTGTGTGTGTGAGCACGTGGGAGTGTGTGTCTGTGAGCACGTGGGAGTGTGTGTGAGTGAGCACGTGGGAGTGAGTGTGAGTGAGCACGTGGGAGTGAGTGTGAGTGAGCACGTGGGCGTGTGTGTGGGCACGTGGAAGTGTGTGGGCACGTGGAAGTGTGTGGGCACGTGGAAGTGTGTGGGCACGTGGAAGTGTGTGGGCACGTGGAAGTGTGTGGGCACGTGGAAGTGTGTGGGCACGTGGGAGTGTGTGGGCACGTGGGAGTGTGTGAGTGAGTGAGTGTGAGTGAGCACGTGGGAGTGTGTGTGAGAGCACGTGGGAGTGTGTGTGTGAGAGCACGTGGGAGTGTGTGTGTTTGAGCACGTGGGAGCGTGTGTGTTTGAGCACGTGGGAGTGAGTGTGAGTGAGCACGTGGGAGTGTGAGCACGTGGGTGTGTGTGTGAGTTAGCACGTGGGAGTGAGTGTGAGTGCGTATGTGGGAGTGTGTGTGTGAGTGAGCACGTGGGAGTGAGTGTGAGTCAGCACGTGGGAGTGTGTGTGTGCGCGCATGTGGGAGTGTGTGAGTGAGCACGTGGGAGTGAGTGTGAGTGAGCACGTGGGAGTGTGTGTGAGTGAGCACGTGTGTGTGAGTGAGCACGTGGGAGTGTGTGTGTGCGCACGTGGGAGTGTGTGTGTGCGCACGTGGGAGTGTGTGTGAGTGAGCACGTGGGTTTGTGAGTGAGCACGTGGGTGTGAGTGAGCACGTGGGTGTGAGTGAGCACGTGGGTGTGAGTGAGCACGTGGGTGTGAGTGAGCACGTGGGTGTGAGTGAGCACGTGGGTGTGAGTGAGCACGTGGGAGTGTGTATGTGAGCACGTGGGAGTGTGAGTGAGCACGTGGGAGTGTGTGTGTGTGTGTGCACGTGGGAGTGTGTGTGTGCACGTGGGAGTGTGTGTGCACGTGGGAATGTGTGTGCACGTGGGAGTGTGTGTGCACGTGGGAGTGTGTGTGCACGTGGGAGTGTGTGTGCACGTGGGAGTGTGTGTGCACGTGGGAGTGTGTGTGCACGTGGGAGTGTGTGTGTGCATGTGGGAGTGTGTGTGTGCACGTGGGAGTGTGTGTGTGAGCACGTGGGAGTGTGAGTGAGCACGTGGGAGAGTGTGTGAGCACGTGGGAGTGTGTGTGTGTGTGTGTGCGCACGTGGGAGTGTGTGTGAGTGAGCACGTGGGAGTGTGTGTGTGTGGGCACGTGGGAGTGAGTGTGAGTGAGCACGTGGGAGTGTGTCTGTGGGCACGTGGGAGTGTGTGAGTGATTGGGCACATGGGAGTGTGTGTGTGTGTGAGCACGTGGGAGTGTGTGTGTGTGAGCACGTGGGAGTGTGTGTGTGTGAGCACGTGGGAGTGTGTGTGTGTGAGCACGTGGGAGTGTGTGTGTGAGCACGTGGGAGTGTGTGTGTGAGCACGTGGGAGTGTGTGTGTGAGTGAGCACGTGGGAGTGTGTGTGAGCACGTGGGAGTGTGTGAGTGTGTCTGAGCATGTGGGAGTGTGTGTAAGTGAGCACGTGGGAGTGTGTGTGTGAGTGAGCACGTGGGAGTGTGTCTGAGCACGTGGGAGTGTGTGTGTCTGAGCACGTGGGAGTGTGTGTAAGTGAGCACGTGGGAGTGTGTGTACGCATGTGGGAGTGTGTGTTTGTGTGAGCACGTGGGAGTGTGTGTGTGAGCACGTGGGTGTGTGTGAGTGTGTGAGCACGTGTGTGTGTGTGTGTGTGTGTGTGTGTGTGTGTGTGTGAGCACGTGGGAGTGAGTGTGAGTGAGCTCGTGGGAGTGAGTGTGAGTGAGCACATGGGAGTGTGTGTGTGTGTGTGTGTGTGTGCGCGTGCACGTGGGAGTGTGTGTGTGTGAGCACGTGGGAGTGTGTGTGTGAGTGTGCACGTGGGAGTGTGTGTGTGAGTGAGCACGTGGGACTGTGAGTGAGCACGTGGGAGTGTGTGCGCGCATGTGGGAGTGTGTGTGAGAGCACGTGGGAGTGTGTGTGTGAGAGCACGTGGGAGTGTGTGTGTTTGAGCACGTGGGAGCGTGTGTGTTTGAGCACGTGGGAGTGAGTGTGAGTGAGCACGTGGGAGTGTGAGCACGTGGGTGTGTGTGTGAGTTAGCACGTGGGAGTGAGTGTGAGTGCGTATGTGGGAGTGTGTGTGTGAGTGAGCACGTGGGAGTGAGTGTGAGTCAGCACGTGGGAGTGTGTGTGTGCGCGCATGTGGGAGTGTGTGAGTGAGCACGTGGGAGTGAGTGTGAGTGAGCACGTGGGAGTGTGTGTGAGTGAGCACGTGTGTGTGAGTGAGCACGTGGGAGTGTGTGTGTGCGCACGTGGGAGTGTGTGTGTGCGCACGTGGGAGTGTGTGTGAGTGAGCACGTGGGTTTGTGAGTGAGCACGTGGGTGTGAGTGAGCACGTGGGTGTGAGTGAGCACGTGGGTGTGAGTGAGCACGTGGGTGTGAGTGAGCACGTGGGTGTGAGTGAGCACGTGGGAGTGTGTATGTGAGCACGTGGGAGTGTGAGTGAGCACGTGGGAGTGTGTGTGTGTGTGTGTGCACGTGGGAGTGTGTGTGTGCACGTGGGAGTGTGTGTGCACGTGGGAATGTGTGTGCACGTGGGAGTGTGTGTGCACGTGGGAGTGTGTGTGCACGTGGGAGTGTGTGTGCACGTGGGAGTGTGTGTGCACGTGGGAGTGTGTGTGTGCATGTGGGAGTGTGTGTGTGCACGTGGGAGTGTGTGTGTGAGCACGTGGGAGTGTGAGTGAGCACGTGGGAGAGTGTGTGAGCACGTGGGAGTGTGTGTGTGTGTGTGCGCACGTGGGAGTGTGTGTGAGTGAGCACGTGGGAGTGTGTGTGTGTGGGCACGTGGGAGTGAGTGTGAGTGAGCACGTGGGAGTGTGTCTGTGGGCACGTGGGAGTGTGTGAGTGATTGGGCACATGGGAGTGTGTGTGTGTGTGAGCACGTGGGAGTGTGTGTGTGTGAGCACGTGGGAGTGTGTGTGTGTGAGCACGTGGGAGTGTGTGTGTGTGAGCACGTGGGAGTGTGTGTGTGAGCACGTGGGAGTGTGTGTGAGCACGTGGGAGTGTGTGTGTGAGTGAGCACGTGGGAGTGTGTGTGAGCACGTGGGAGTGTGTGAGTGTGTCTGAGCATGTGGGAGTGTGTGTAAGTGAGCACGTGGGAGTGTGTGTGTGAGTGAGCACGTGGGAGTGTGTCTGAGCACGTGGGAGTGTGTGTGTCTGAGCACGTGGGAGTGTGTGTAAGTGAGCACGTGGGAGTGTGTGTACGCATGTGGGAGTGTGTGTTTGTGTGAGCACGTGGGAGTGTGTGTGTGAGCACGTGGGTGTGTGTGAGTGTGTGAGCACGTGTGTGTGTGTGTGTGTGTGTGTGTGTGTGTGTGTGTGTGTGTGAGCACGTGGGAGTGAGTGTGAGTGAGCTCGTGGGAGTGAGTGTGAGTGAGCACATGGGAGTGTGTGTGTGTGTGTGTGTGCGCGTGCACGTGGGAGTGTGTGTGTGTGAGCACGTGGGAGTGTGTGTGTGAGTGTGCACGTGGGAGTGTGTGTGTGAGTGAGCACGTGGGACTGTGAGTGAGCACGTGGGAGTGTGTGCGCGCATGTGGGAGTGTGTGTGTGTGTGAGCACGTGGGACTGGGTGTGTGAGCACGTGGGACTGTGTGTGTGAGCACGTGGGACTGTGTGTGAGCACGTGGGACTGTGAGTGAGCACGTGGGACTGTGAGTGAGCACGTGGGAGTGTGTGTGCGCACGTGGGAGTGTGTGTGTGTGCGCACGTGGGAGTGTGTGTGTGTGCACGTGGGAGTGTGTGTGTGTGTGTGGGCACGTGGGAGTGTGTGAGTGAGTGAGCACGTGGGAGTGTGTGTGTGAGCACGTGGGAGTGTGTGTGTGTCTGTGAGCACGTGGGAGTGTGTGTGAGCACGTGGGAGTGTGTGTGAGTGAGCACGTGGGAGTGTGTGAGTGAGCACGTGGGAGTGTGTGTGAGTGAGCACGTGGGAGTGAGTGTGAGTGAGCACGTGGAAGTGTGTGGGCACGTGGAAGTGTGTGGGCACGTGGAAGTGTGTGGGCACGTGGGAGTGTGTGTGAGTGAGTGAGTGTGAGTGAGCACGTGGGAGTGTGAGAGCACGTGGGAGTGTGTGTTTGAGCACGTGGGAGTGTGTGTGTTTGAGCACGTGGGAGTGTGTGTGTTTGAGCACGTGGGAGTGAGTGTGAGTGAGCACGTGGGAGTGTGAGCACATCATCATAGAATTTACAGTGCAGAAGGAGGCCATTCGGCCCATCGAGTCTGCACCGGCTCTTGGAAAGAGCACCCTACCCAAGGTTAACCCCTCCCCCCTATCCCCATAACCCAGTAACCCCACCCAACACTAAGGGCAATTTATCATGGCCAATCCACCTAACCTGCACATCTTTGGACTGTGGGAGGAAACCGGAGCACCCGGAGGAAACCCACGCACACACTGGGAGGATGTGCAGACTCCGCACAGACAGTGTCCCAAGCCGGAATCGAACCTGGGACCCTGGAGCTGTGAAGCAATTATGCTATCCACAAGGCTACCGTGCTGCCCACACACATGGGTGTGTGTGTGAGTGAGCACGTGGGAGTGAGTGTGAGTGCGCACGTGGGAGTGTGTGTGTGAGTGAGCACGTGGGAGTGTGTGTGCACGTGGAAGTGTGTGTGTGCACGTGGGAGTGTGTGAGTGAGCACGTGGGAGTGAGTGTGAGTGAGCACGTGGGAGTGTGAGCACGTGGGTGTGTGTGTGAGTGAGCACGTGGGAGTGAGTGTGAGTGAGCACGTGGGAGAGTGTGTGAGCACGTGGGAGAGTGTGTGTGTGTGTGTGTGTGTGTGTGTGTGTGGACACGTGGGAGTGTGTGTGTGTGGACACGTGGGAGTGTGTGTGTGGACACGTGGGAGTGTGTGTGTGTGGACACGTGTGTGTGTGTGTGTGTGGACACGTGGGAGTGTGTGTGTGTGGACACGTGGGAGTGTGTGTGTGTGGACACGTGGGAGTGTGTGTGTGTGGACACGTGGGAGTGTGTGTGTGTGGACACGTGGGAGTGTCTGTGTGTGGACACGTGGGAGTGTGTGTGTGGACACGTGGGAGTGTGTGTGTGTGGACACGTGGGAGTGTGTGTGTGTGGACACGTGGGAGTGTGTGTGTGTGGACACGTGGGAGTGTGTGTGTGTGGACACGTGGGAGTGTGTGTGTGGACACGTGGGAGTGTGTGTGTGTGGACACGTGGGAGTGTGTGTGTGTGGACACGTGGGAGTGTGTGTGTGTGGACACGTGGGAGTGTGTGTGTGTGGACACGTGGGAGTGTGTGTGTGTGGACACGTGGGAGTGTGTGTGTGTGGACACGTGGGAGTGTGTGTGTGTGGACACGTGGGAGTGTGTGTGTGTGGACACGTGGGAGTGTGTGTGTGTGGACACGTGGGAGTGTGTGTGTGTGGACACGTGGGAGTGTGTGTGTCTGAGCATGTGGGAGTGAGTGTGAGTGAGCACGTGGGAGTGAGTGTGAGTGAGCACGTGGGAGTGAGTGTGAGTGAGCACGTGGGAGTGAGTGTGAGTGAGCACGTGGGAGTGAGTGTGAGTGAGCACGTGGGAGTGAGTGTGAGTGAGCACGTGGGAGTGTGCGCGCGTGGGTGTGTGTGTGAGTGAGCACGTGGGAGTGTGTGTGTGTGAGCACGTGGGAGTGAGTGTGAGTGAGCACGTGGGAGTGTGAGTGAGCACGTGGGAGTGTGAGTGAGCACGTGGGTGTGTGTGTGTGAGCACGCGGGAGTGAGAGAGCATGTGGGAGTGAGTGTGAGTGAGCACGTGGGAGTGTGTGTGTGAGTGAGCACGTGGGAGTGTGTGTGTGAGTGAGCACGTGGGAGTGTGTGTGTGTGTGAGCACGTGGGAGTGAGTGTGTGTGTGAGCACTTGGGAGTGTGGGAGTGTGTGTGAGTGAGTGTGAGTGAGCACGTGGGTGTGTGTGTGAGCACGTGGGAGTGAGAGAGCATGTGGGAGTGAGTGTGAGTGAGCACGTGGGAGTGAGTGTGAGTGAGCACGTGGGAGTGTGTGTGTGTGTGAGCACGTGGGAGTGAGTGTGTGTGTGAGCACGTTGGAGTGTGTGTGTGTGTGTGAGCACGTGGGAGTGTGTGTGAGTGAGTGTGAGTGAGCACGTGGGTGTGTGTGTGTGAGCACGTGGGAGTGAGAGAGCATGTGGGAGTGAGTGTGAGTGAGCACGTGGGAGTGAGTGTGAGTGAGCACGTGGGAGTGAGTGTGAGTGAGCACGTGGGAGTGAGTGTGTGTGAGCACGTGGGAGTGAGTGTGTGTGTGAGCACGTGGGAGTGTGTGTGTGTGAGCACGTGGGAGTGTGTGTGAGTGAGTGTGAGTGAGCACGTGGGAGTGTGTGTGTTTGAGCACGTGGGAGTGAGTGTGAGTGAGCACGTGGGAGTGTGTGTGTGAGCACGTGGGAGTGTGTGTGTGTCTGTGAGCACGTGGGAGTGTGTGTGAGTGAGCACGTGTGAGTGAGTGAGTGAGCACGTGGGAGTGTGTGAGTGAGCACGTGGGAGTGTGTGTGAGTGAGCACGTGGGAGTGAGTGTGAGTGAGCACGTGGAAGTGTGTGGGCACGTGGAAGTGTGTGGGCACGTGGAATTGTGTGGGCACGTGGAAGTGTGTGGGCACGTGGGAGTGTGTGTGAGTGAGTGAGTGTGAGTGAGCACGTGGGAGTGTGAGAGCACGTGGGAGTGTGTGAGTGAGCACGTGGGAGTGAGTGTGAGTGAGCACGTGGGAGTGTGAGCACGTGGGTGTGTGTGTGAGTGAGCACGTGGGAGTGAGTGTGAGTGAGCACGTGGGAGAGTGTGTGAGCACGTGGGAGAGTGTGTGTGTGTGTGTGTGTGTGTGTGTGTGTGTGTGTGTGTGGACACGTGGGAGTGTGTGTGTGTGGACACGTGGGAGTGTGTGTGTGGACACGTGGGAGTGTGTGTGTGTGGACACGTGTGTGTGTATGTGTGTGGACACGTGGGAGTGTGTGTGTGTGGACACGTGGGAGTGTGTGTGTGTGGACACGTGGGAGTGTGTGTGTGTGGACACGGGAGTGTGTGTGTGTGGACACGTGGGAGTGTCTGTGTGTGGACACGTGGGAGTGTGTGTGTGGACACGTGGGAGTGTGTGTGTGTGGACACGTGGGAGTGTGTGTGTGTGGACACGTGGGAGTGTGTGTGTGTGGACACGTGGGAGTGTGTGTGTGTGGACACGTGGGAGTGTGTGTGTGTGGACACGTGGGAGTGTGTGTGTGGACACGTGGGAGTGTGTGTGTGTGGACACGTGGGAGTGTGTGTGTGTGGACACGTGGGAGTGTGTGTGTGTGGACACGTGGGAGTGTGTGTGTGGACACGTGGGAGTGTGTGTGTGTGGACACGTGGGAGTGTGTGTGTGTGGACACGTGGGAGTGTGTGTGTGTGGACACGTGGGAGTGTGTGTGTGTGGACACGTGGGAGTGTGTGTGTCTGAGCATGTGGGAGTGAGTGTGAGTGAGCACGTGGGAGTGAGTGTGAGTGAGCACGTGGGAGTGAGTGTGAGTGAGCACGTGGGAGTGAGTGTGAGTGAGCACGTGGGAGTGAGTGTGAGTGAGCACGTGGGAGTGAGTGTGAGTGAGCACGTGGGAGTGTGCGCGCGTGGGTGTGTGTGTGAGTGAGCACGTGGGAGTGTGTGTGTGTGAGCACGTGGGAGTGAGTGTGAGTGAGCACGTGGGAGTGTGAGTGAGCACGTGGGAGTGTGAGTGAGCACGTGGGTGTGTGTGTGTGAGCACGCGGGAGTGAGAGAGCATGTGGGAGTGAGTGTGAGTGAGCACGTGGGAGTGTGTGTGTGAGTGAGCACGTGGGAGTGTGTGTGTGAGTGAGCACGTGGGAGTGTGTGTGTGTGTGAGCACGTGGGAGTGAGTGTGTGTGTGAGCACTTGGGAGTGTGGGAGTGTGTGTGAGTGAGTGTGAGTGAGCACGTGGGTGTGTGTGTGAGCACGTGGGAGTGAGAGAGCATGTGGGAGTGAGTGTGAGTGAGCACGTGGGAGTGAGTGTGAGTGAGCACGTGGGAGTGTGTGTGTGTGTGAGCACGTGGGAGTGAGTGTGTGTGTGAGCACGTTGGAGTGTGTGTGTGTGTGTGAGCACGTGGGAGTGTGTGTGAGTGAGTGTGAGTGAGCACGTGGGTGTGTGTGTGTGAGCATGTGGGAGTGAGAGAGCATGTGGGAGTGAGTGTGAGTGAGCACGTGGGAGTGAGTGTGAGTGAGCACGTGGGAGTGAGTGTGAGTGAGCACGTGGGAGTGAGTGTGTGTGAGCACGTGGGAGTGAGTGTGTGTGTGAGCACGTGGGAGTGTGTGTGTGTGAGCACGTGGGAGTGTGTGTGAGTGAGTGTGAGTGAGCACGTGGGAGTGTGTGTGTTTGAGCACGTGGGAGTGAGTGTGAGTGAGCACGTGGGAGTGTGTGTGTGAGCACGTGGGAGTGTGTGTGTGTCTGTGAGCACGTGGGAGTGTGTGTGAGTGAGCACGTGTGAGTGAGTGAGTGAGCACGTGGGAGTGTGTGAGTGAGCACGTGGGAGTGTGTGTGAGTGAGCACGTGGGAGTGAGTGTGAGTGAGCACGTGGAAGTGTGTGGGCACGTGGAAGTGTGTGGGCACGTGGAATTGTGTGGGCACGTGGAAGTGTGTGGGCACGTGGGAGTGTGTGTGAGTGAGTGAGTGTGAGTGAGCACGTGGGAGTGTGAGAGCACGTGGGAGTGTGTGTGTTTGAGCACGTGGGTGTGTGTGTGTTTGAGCACGTGGGAGTGTGTGTGTTTGAGCACGTGGGAGTGAGTGTGAGTGAGCACGTGGGAGTGTGAGCACATCATCATAGAATTTACAGTGCAGAAGGAGGCCATTCGGCCCATCGAGTCTGCACCGGCTCTTGGAAAGAGCACCCTACCCAAGGTTAACCCTTCCCCCCTATCCCCATAACCCAGTAACCCCACCCAACACTAAGGGCAATTTTGGACACTAAGGGCAATTTATCACGGCCAATCCACCTAACCTGCACGGCTTTGGGCTGTGGGAGGAAACCGGAGCACCCGGAGGAAACCCACGCACACACTGGGAGGATGTGCAGACTCCGCACAGACAGTGTCCCAAGCCGGAATCGAACCTGGGACCCTGGAGCTGTGAAGCAATTGTGCTATCCACAAGGCTACCGTGCTGCCCACACACATGGGTGTGTGTGTGAGTGAGCACGTGGGAGTGAGTGTGAGTGCGCATGTGGGAGTGTGTGTGTGAGTGAGCATGTGGGAGTGTGTGTGCACGTGGAAGTGTGTGTGTGCACGTGGGAGTGTGTGTGTGAGCACGTGGGAGTGAGTGTGAGTGAGCACGTGGGAGTGTGAGCACGTGGGTCTGTGTGTGAGTGAGCACGTGGGAGTGAGTGTGAGTGAGCACGTGGGAGAGTGTGTGAGCACGTGGGAGAGTGTGTGTGTGTGTGTGTGTGTGTGTGTGGACACGTGGGAGTGTGTGTGTGTGGACACGTGGGAGTGTGTGTGTGTGGACACGTGGGAGTGTGTGTGTGTGGACACGTGGGAGTGTGTGTGTGTGGACACGTGGGAGTGTGTGTGTGTGGACACGTGGGAGTGTGTGTGTCTGAGCACGTGGGTGTGTGTGTGTCTGAGCACGTGGGTGTGTGTGTGAGTGAGCACGTGGGAGTGAGTGTGAGTGAGCACGTGGGAGTGAGTGTGAGTGAGCACGTGGGAGTGAGTGTGAGTGAGCACGTGGGAGTGTGTGCGCGTGGGTGTGTGTGTGAGTGAGCACGTGGGAGTGTGTGTGTGAGCACGTGGGAGTGAGTGTGAGTGAGCACGTGGGAGTGTGAGTGAGCACGTGGGTGTGTGTGTGTGAGCAAGCGGGAGTGAGAGAGCATGTGGGAGTGAGTGTGAGTGAGCACGTGGGAGTGAGTGTGAGTGAGCACGTGGGAGTGTGTGTGTGTGTGAGCACGTGGGAGTGAGCGTGTGTGTGTGTGAGCACGTGGGAGTGTGTGTGAGTGAGTGTGAGTGAGCACGTGGGTGTGTGTGAGCACGTGGGAGTGAGAGAGCATGTGGGAGTGAGTGTGAGTGAGCACGTGGGAGTGAGTGTGAGTGAGCACGTGGGAGTGAGTGTGAGTGAGCACGTGGGAGTGTGTGTGTGTGAGCACGTGGGAGTGAGTGTGTGTGTGTGAGCACGTGGGAGTGTGTGTGTGTGTGAGCACGTGGGAGTGTGTGTGAGTGAGTGTGAGTGAGCACGTGGGTGTGTGTGTGTGAGCACGTGGGAGTGAGAGAGCATGTGGGAGTGAGTGTGAGTGAGCACGTGGGAGTGAGTGTGAGTGAGCACGTGGGAGTGAGTGTGAGTGAGCACGTGGGAGTGTGTGTGTGTGAGCACGTGGGAGTGAGTGTGTGTGAGCACGTGGGAGTGTGTGTGTGTGTGTGAGCACGTGGGAGTGAGTGTGAGTGAGTGTGAGTGAGCACGTGGGAGTGTGTGTGTTTGAGCACGTGGGAGTGAGTGTGAGTGAGCACGTGGGAGTGGGAGTGAGCACGTGGGTGTGTGTGTGTGAGCACGTGGGAGTGAGTGAGAGCATATGGGAGTGAGTGTGAGTGAGCACGTGGGAGTGAGTGTGAGTGAGCACGTGGGAGTGTGTGTGTGAGTGAGCACGTGGGAGTGAGCGTGAGTGAGCACGTGGGAGTGTGTGAGTCAGCACGTGGGAGTGTGTGTGTGACTGTGAGCACGTGGGAGTGTGTGTGTGTGAGAGCACGTGGGAGTGTGTGAGAGCATGTGGGAGTGTGTGTGAGCATGTGGGTGTGTGTGTGTGAGCATGTGGGTGTGTGTGTGAGTGAGCACGTGGGTGTGTGTGTGTGTGGGCACGTGGGAGTGAGTGGGAGTGAGCACGTGGGAGTGAGAGTGAGTGGGCACGTGGGAGTGTGTGAGTGAGCACGTGGGAGTGTGTGTGTGAGCACGTGGGAGTGTGTGAGTGTGAGCACGAGTGAGTGTGAGTGAGCACGTGGGAGTGTGTGTGTGTGTGACTGGGACTCACTTAATGCCAGGGGCTTAGACGGGGCGGAGTTTGTAAGGAGCATCCAGGAGGGCTTCTTAAAACAATATGTAAACAGTCCAACTAGGGAAGGGGCGGTACTGGACCTGGTATTGGGGAATGAGCCCGGCCAGGTGGTAGATGTTTCAGTAGGGGAGCATTTCGGTAACAGTGACCACAATTCAGTAAGTTTTAAAGTACTGGTGGACAAGGATAAGAGTGGTCCGAGGATGAATGTGCTAAATTGGGGGAAGGCTAACAATATTAGGCGGGAACTGAAGATCATAGATTGGGGGCGGATGTTTGAGGGCAAATCAACATCTGACATGTGGGAGGCTTTCAAGTGTCAGTTGAAAGGAATACAGGACAGGCATGTTCCTGTGAGGAAGAAGGATAAATACGGCAATTTTCGGGAACCTTGGATGACGAGTGATATTGTAGGCCTCGTCAAAAAGAAAAAGGAGGCATTTGTCAGGGCTAAAAGGCTGGGAACAGACGAAGCCTGCGTGGAATATAAGGAAAGTAGGAAGGAACTTAAGCAAGGAGTCAGGAGGGCTAGAAGGGGTCATGAAAAGTCATTGGCAAATAGGGTTAAGGAAAATCCCAAGGCTTTTTACACTTACATAAAAAGCAAGAGGGTAGCCAGGGAAAGGGTTGGCCCACTGAAGGATAGGCAAGGGAATCTATGTGTGGAGCCAGAGGAAATGGGCGAGGTACTAAATGAATACTTTGCATCAGTATTCACCAAAGAGAAGAAATTGGTAGATGTTGAGTCTGGAGAAGGGGGTGTAGATAGCCTGGGTCACATTGAGATCCAAAAAGACGAGGTGTTGGGTGTCTTAAAAAATATTAAGGTAGATAAGTCCCCAGGGCCTGATGGGATCTACCCCAGAATACTGAAGGAGGCTGGAGAGGAAATTGCTGAGGCCTTGACAGAAATCTTTGGATCCTCGCTGTCTTCAGGGGATGTCCCGGAGGACTGGAGAATAGCCAATGTTGTTCCTCTGTTTAAGAAGGGTAGCAAGGATAATCCCGGGAACTACGGGCCGGTGAGCCTTACTTCAGCGGTAGGGAAATTACTGGAGAGAATTCTTCGAGACAGGATCTACTCCCATTTGGAAGCAAATGGACGTATTAGTGAGAGGCAGCATGGTTTTGTGAAGGGGAGGTCGTGTCTCACTAACTTGATAGAGTTTTTCGAGGAGGTCACTAAGATGATTGATGCAGGTAGGGCAGTAGATGTTGTCTATATGGACTTCAGTAAGGCCTTTGACAAGGTCCCTCATGGTAGACTAGTACAAAAGGTGAAGTCACACGGGATCAGGGGTGAACTGGCAAGGTGGATACAGAACTGGCTAGGCCATAGAAGGCAGAGGGTAGCAATGGAGGGATGCTTTTCCAATTGGAGGGCTGTGACCAGTGGTGTTCCACAGGGATCAGTGCTGGGACCTTTGCTCTTTGTAGTATATATAAATGATTTGGAGGAAAATGTAACTGGTCTGATTAGTAAGTTTGCAGACGACACAAAGGTTGGTGGAATTGCGGATAGCGATGAGGACTGTCTGAGGATACAGCAGGATTTAGATTGTCTGGAGACTTGGGCGGAGAGATGGCAGAAGGAGTTTAATCCGGACAAATGTGAGGTAATGCAGGTAGGGAATATACAGTGAATGGTAGAACCCTCAAGAGTATTGAAAGTCAAAGAGATCTAGGAGTACAGGTCCACAGGTCATTGAAAGGGGCAACACAGGTGGAGAAGGTAGTCAAGAAGGCATACGGCATGCTTGCCTTCATTGGCCGGGGCATTGAGTATAAGAATTGGCAAGTCATGTTGCAGCTGTATAGAACCTTAGTTAGGCCACACTTGGAGTATAGTGTTCAATTTTGGTCGCCACACTACCAGAAGGATGTGGAGGCTTTAGAGAGGGTGCAGAAGAGATTTACCAGCATGTTGCCTGGTATGGAGGGCATAAGCTATGAGGAGCGATTGAATAAACTCGGTTTGTTCTCACTGGAACGAAGGAGGTTGAGGGGCGACCTGATAGAGGTCTACAAAATTATGAGGGGCATAGACAGAGTGGATAGTCAGAGGCTTTTCCCCAGGGTAGAGGGGTCAATTACTAGGGGGCATAGGTTTAAGGTGAGAGGGGCAAGGTTTAGAGTAGATGTACGAGGCAAGTTTTTTACACAGAGGGTAGTGGGTGCCTGGAACTCGCTACCGGAGGAGGTGGTGGAAGCAGGGACGATAGGGACATTTAAGGGGCATCTTGACAAATATATGAATAGGATGGGAATAGAAGGATACGGACCCAGGAAGCGTAGAAGATTGTAGTTTAGTCGGGCAGTATGGTCGGCACGGGCTTGGAGGGCCGAAGGGCCTGTTCCTGTGCTGTACATTTCTTTGTTCTTTGTTCTTTGAGCACATGGGAGTGTGTGTGAGTGAGCACGTGGGAGTGTGTGTGAGTGAGCACGTGGGAGTGTGTGTGTGAGAGCACGTGGGAGTGTGTGTGAGAGCACGTGCGAGTGTGTGTGAGTTAGCACGTGGGAGTGTGTGTGAGTGAGCACGTGGGAGTGTGTGTGAGTGAGCACGTGGGAGTGTGTGTGAGTGAGCACGTGGGAGTGTGTGTGTGTGGGCACGTGGAAGTGTGTGGGCACGTGGGAGTGTGTGAGTGTGTCTGAGCACGTGGGAGTGTGTGAGTGAGCACATGGGAGTGTGTGTGAGTGAGCACGTGGGAGTGTGTGTGAGTGAGCACGTGGGAGTGTGTGTGTGTGGGCACGTGGAAGTGTGTGGGCACGTGGGAGTGTGTGAGTGTGTCTGAGCACGTGGGAGTGTGTGAGTGAGCACGTGGGAGTGAGTGTGAGTGAGCACGTGGGAGTGTGTGTGTGAGCACGTGGGAGTGTGTGTGTGTGAGCACGTGGGAGTGTGTGTGAGTGAGCACGTGGGAGTGAGTGTGAGTGAGCACGTGGGAGTGTGTGTGTGTGAGCACGTGGGAGTGTATGTGTGTGAGCACGTGGGTGTGTGTGGGAGTGAGCACTTGGGTGTGTGTGGGAGTGAGCACTTGGGTGTGTGTGTGAGTGAGCACGTGGGAGTGAGTGTGTGAGTCAGCACGTGGGAGTGTGTGTGTGTGAGAGAGCACGTGGGAGTGTGTGTGAGCACGTGGGTGTGTGTGTGTGAGTGAGCACGTGTGTGTGTGTGTGCGAGCACGTGGGTGTGTGTGTGTGAGCATGTGGGTGTGTGTGTGTGAGTGAGCACGTGTGTGTGTGTGTGAGAGCATGTGGGTGTGTATCTGTGCACGTATGAGTGTGAGTGAGCACGTGGGAGTGTGTGCACGTGGGAGAGTGTGTGAGCACGTGGGAGTGTGTGTGTGAGTGAGCACGTGGGAGTGTGTGTGTGAGTGGGCATGTGGGAGTGAGTGTGAGTGAGCATGTGGGAGTGTGAGTGAGTGAGCATGTGGGAGTGTGAGTGAGTGGGCACGTGGGAGTGAGTGTGAGTGGGCACGTGGGAGTGAGTGTGAGTGGGCACGTGGGAGTGTGTGTGTCTCTGTCTCTCTCCCTCTCTCTCTGCCTCTCTCTCTCCGTCTCTCTCTCCGTCTCTCTCTCTCTCCGTCTCTCTCTCTCTCCGTCTCTCTCTCTCTCTGTCTCTCTCCCTCTCCCTCTCTCTCTCTCTGCCTCTCTCTCTGCCTCTCTCTCTCTCTGTCTCTCTCTGTCTCTGTCTCTCTCCCTCTCTCTCTCTCCCTCTCTCTCTCTCTCTGCCTCTCTCCCTCTCTCTCTGCCTCTCTCTCTCTCTGTCTCTCTCTCTCTCCCTCTCTCTCTCTCTGCCTCTCTCTCTCTATCTCTCTCCCTCTCTCTCTCTCCCTGTCTCTCCCTCTGTCTCTCTCTCTCTGTCTCTCTCTCTCTGTCTCTCTCTCTCTGCCTCTCTCTCTCTGCCTCTCTCTCTCTATCTCTCTCCCTCTCTCTCTCTCTCTGTCTCTCTCTCTCTGCCTCTCTCTCTCTGTCTCTCTGTCTCTCTCCCTCTCTCTCTCTCTCTCTCTCCCCCTCTCTCTCTCTCTCTCTGTCTCTCTCTCTCTCTCTCTCTTCCTCTCTCTGTCTCTCTCTCCCTCTCTCTCTCTCTGCCTCTCTCTCTGCCTCTCTCTCTCTCTGTCTCTCTCTGTCTCTGTCTCTCTCCCTCTCTCTCTCTCCCTCTCTCTCTCTCTCTGCCTCTCTCCCTCTCTCTCTGCCTCTCTCTCTCTCTGTCTCTCTCTCTCTCCCTCTCTCTCTCTCTGCCTCTCTCTCTCTATCTCTCTCCCTCTCTCTCTCTCCCTGTCTCTCCCTCTGTCTCTCTCTCTCTGTCTCTCTCTCTGTCTCTCTCTCTCTGCCTCTCTCTCTCTGCCTCTCTCTCTCTATCTCTCTCCCTCTCTCTCTCTCTCTGTCTCTCTCTCTCTGCCTCTCTCTCTCTGTCTCTCTCCCTCTCTCTCTCTGCCTCTCTCTCTGTCTCTCTCCTTCTGTCTCTCTCCCTCTCTCTAATCCTGTTTGTGTGTCTCTCTCTCCGTTTTCCACCCTGCCCGGTCCTGCCCTGCCGCTTTCACCCTCATTGCCCCCACAGCGCTGCGGAGGGGCCCGATCCCCAGCTGCCCAGAAGAGCGTGACGGGCGATGGTGAGGGCTCGCACAGAACACCAACCCCCCCCCCCCCCAATCTCTCGCCAAGCTCTCCCCCTCCCCCCGTTCACAACCCCCCCCCCACACACAGACTGTGCGCCCAAGGTTCCTGCGGGAGGGGGGGCAGCAGGACCAGCGCTGTCTCGAGCAAAACAATCTCAATGGCCTAAAACACAGCCTGACCCGTTATCCCAGTGGCAACGGTTGGATTGAATTAGTTAACCGTGCGATCGTCAATCCAGGTCTTCGGGGGGGCGGGTTTGAGCGGGGGGGGGGGTGACCCCTGCCGAGATATAAATAGGGCTGTCCCGGTGCAGGTTTAACCCCTCAGTGCACAGAGAACAATCCGGCGCGTTCACCCATCGGCCCAGTGGACAGAGGCGTCCGATTGATGCCAACCTCTGGCCGGACTAGGGGCAGTTAACGCCGGGGTGTCTGAAGTGGTTCGAATAGAATCATAGAAGTTTACAGCATGGAAACAGGCCCTTCGGCCCAACCAGTCCATGCCGCCCAGTTTTTACCATTAAGCCAGTCCCAGTTGCCCGCACTTGGCCCATAACCCTCTATACCCATCTTACCCATGTAACTATCTAAATGCTTTTTAAAAGACACAATTAAAAGCCTCTACTACTACCTCTGGCAGCCCATTCCAGACACTCACTACCCTCTGAGTGAAGAAATTGCCCCTCTGGGCCCTTCTGAATCTCTCCCCTCTCACCTTAAACCTATGCCCTCTAGTTTTAGACTCCCCTACCTTTGGGAAAAGATGTTGACTATCTACCTTACCTATGCCCCTCATTATTTTATAGACCTCGATAAGATCACCCCTAAGAGGGAGGGAGGGAGGGGGAGAGGGAGAGGGGGAGAGGGAGAGGGAGAGGGGGAGAGGGAGAGGGGGAGAGGGAGAGGGGGAGAGAGAGAGGGGGAGAGAGAGAGGGACGGAGAGAGAGGCAGAGAGAGAGGGACAGAGGGAGGGGCGGAGACGTTTCGGGAAGAAATTCTGGAGGCACAGTGTGTGGGGGGGAAGGCAACGGAAGGCACGGCCGCCAATGGTGGAGCGATGGGAATCCGGGGGCGTGGGTGGGGAACGTTCACGGGCTCGGAATTGGAGGAGCGGCGAGAACTCGGAGGGCTGGAGGTGGTTACAGAGATCTAAAGAGAGAGCTAAGACGAGCAAGGAGGGGACATGAGAAGTATTTGGCAGGAAGGATCAAGGAAAACCCAAAAGCTTTCTATAGGTATGTCAGGAATAAGCGAATGACTAGGGAAAGAGTAGGACCAGTCAAGGACAGGGATGGGAAATTGTGTGTGGAGTCTGAAGAGATAGGCGAGATACTAAATGAATATTTTTCGTCAGTATTCACTCAGGAAAAAGATAATGTTGTGGAGGAGAATGCTGAGCCCCAGGCTAATAGAATAGATGGCATTGAGGTACGTAGGGAAGAGGTGTTGGCAATTCTGGACAGGCTGAAAATAGATAAGTCCCCGGGACCTGATGGGATTTATCCTAGGATTCTATGGGAGGCCAGGGAAGAGATTGCTGGACCTTTGGCCTTGATTTTTATGTCATCATTGGCTACAGGAATAGTGCCAGAGGACTGGAGGACAGCAAATGTGGTCCCTTTGTTCAAAAAGGGGAGCAGAGACAACCCCGGCAACTATAGGCCGGTGAGCCTCACGTCTGTAGTGGGTAAAGTCTTGGAGGGGATTATAAGAGACAAGATTTATAATCATCTAGATAGGAATAATATGATCAGGGATAGTCAGCATGGCTTTGTGAAGGGTAGGTCATGCCTCACAAACCTTATTGAGTTCTTTGATAAGGTGACTGAACAGGTAGACGAGGGTAGAGCAGTTGATGTGGTGTATATGGATTTCAGCAAAGCATTTGATAAGGTTCCCCACGGTAGGCTATTGCAAAAAATACGGAGGCTGGGGATTGAGGGTGATTTAGAGATGTGGATCAGAAATTGGCTAGCTGAAAGAAGACAGAGGGTGGTGGTTGATGGGAAATGTTCAGAATGGAGTACAGTCACAAGTGGAGTACCACAAGGATCTGTTCTGGGGCCGTTGCTGTTTGTCATTTTTATCAATGACCTAGAGGAAGGCGTAGAAGGGTGGGTGAGTAAATTTGCAGACGATACTAAAGTCGGTGGTGTTGTCGATAGTGTGGAAGGATGTAGCAGGTTACAGAGGGATATAGATAAGCTGCAGAGCTGGGCTGAGAGGTGGCAAATGGAGTTTAATGTAGAGAAGTGTGAGGTGATTCACTTTGGAAGGAATAACAGGAATGCGGAATATTTGGCTAATGGTAAAGTTCTTGAAGTGTGGATGAGCAGAGGGATCTAGGTGTCCATGTACATAGATCCCTGAAAGTTGCCACCCAGGTTATACAGTGAATGGTAGAACCCTCAATAGTATTGAAAGTCAAAGAGATCTAGGAGTACAGGTCCACAGGTCATTGAAAGGGGCAACACAGGTGGAGAAGGTAGTCAAGAAGGCATACGGCATGCTTGCCTTCATTGGACGGGGCATTGAGTATAAGAATTGGCAAGTCATGTTGCAGCTGTATAGAACCTTAGTTAGGCCACACTTGGAGTATAGTGTTCAATTCTGGTCGCCACACTACCAGAAGGATGTGGAGGCTTTAGAGAGGGTGCAGAAGAGATTTACCAGAATGTTGCCTGGTATGGAGGGCATAAGCTATGAGGAGCGATTGAATAAACTCGGTTTGTTCTCTCTGGAACGAAGGAGGTTGAGGGGCGACCTGATAGAGGTCTACAAAACTATGAGGGGCATAGACAGAGTGGATAGTCAGAGGCTTTTCCCCAGGGTAGAGGGGTCAATTACTAGGGGGCATAGGTTTAAGGTGAGAGGGGCAAGGTTTAGAGTAGATGTACGAGGCAAGTTTTTTACGCAGAGGGTAGTGGGTGCCTGGAACTCGCTACCGGAGGAGGTAGTGGAAGCAGGGACGATAGGGACATTTAAGGGGCATCTTGACAAATATATGAATAGGATGGGAATAGAAGGATACGGACCCAGGAAGTGTAGAAGATTGTAGTTTAGTCGGGCAGTATGGTCGGCGCGGGCTTGGAGGGCCGAAGGGCCTGTTCCTGTGCTGTACATTTCTTTGTTCTTTGTTCAGGTTGATAGGGTTGTGAAGAAGGCCTATGGAGTGTTGGCCTTTATTGGGAGAGGGATTGAGTTCCGGAGTCGGGAGGTCATGTTGCAGCTGTACAGAACTCTGGTACGGCCGCATTTGGAGTATTGCGTACAGTTCTGGTCACCGCATTATAGGAAGGACGTGGAGGCTTTGGAGCGGGTGCAGAGGAGATTTACCAGGATGTTGCCTGGTATGGAGGGAAAATCTTATGAGGAAAGGCTGATGGACTTGAGGTTGTTTTCATTGGAGAGAAGAAGGTTAAGAGGAGGCATACAAAATGATCAGGGGGTTGGATAGGGTGGACAGTGAGAGCCTTCTCCCGCGGATGGATATGGCTGGCACGAGGGGACATAACTTTAAACTGAGGGGTAATAGATATAGGACAGAGGTCAGAGGTAGGTTCTTTACGCAAAGAGTGGTGAGGCCGTGGAATGCCCTACCTGCTACAGTAGTGAACTCGCCAACATTGAGGGCATTTAAAAGTTTATTGGATGAACATATGGATGATAATGGCATAGTGTAGGTTGGATGGCTTTTGTTTCGGTGCAACATCGTGGGCCGAAGGGCCTGTACTGCGCTGTATTGTTCTATGTTCTATGTTCTATAGGGAGGGTTGTTGGGGCTGGAGGAGGTTACAGAGATAGGGAGGGGTGTAGGGGCTGGAGGAGGTTACAGAGATAGGGAGGGGTGTAGGGGCTGGAGGAGGTTACAGAGATAGGGAGAGGGTGTAGGGGCTGGAGGAGGTTACAGAGATAGGGAGAGGGTGTAGGGACTGGAGGAGGTTACAGAGATAGGGAGGGGGTGTAGGGGCTGGAGGAGGTTACAGAGATAGGGAGGGGTGTAGGGGCTGGAGGAGGTTACAGAGATAGGGAGGGGGGTGTAGGGGCTGGAGGAGGTTACAGAGATAGGGAGGGGTGTGGGGGCTGGAGGAGGTTACAGAGTTAGGGAGGGGTGCAGGGGCTGTAGGAGGTTACAGAGATAGGGAGGGGTGTAGGGGTGTAGGAGGTTACAGAGATAGGGAGGGGTGTAGGGGCTGGAGGAGGTTACAGAGATAGGGAGGGGTGTAGGGGCTGGAGGAGGTTACAGAGATAGGGAGGGGTGGAGGGGCTGGAGGAGGTTACAGAGATGGGGAGGGTTGTCGGGGCTGGAGGAGGTTACAGAGATAGGGAGGGTTGTCGGGGCTGGAGGAGGTTACAGAGATAGGGAGGGGGTGTAGGGGCTGGAGGAGGTTACAGAGATAGGGAGGGGGTGTAGGGGCTGGAGGATGTTACAGAGATAGGGAGAGGGTGTAGGGACTGGAGGAGGTTACAGAGATAGGGAGAGGGTGTAGGGGCTGGAGGAGGTTACAGGGATAGGGAGGTGTGTAGGGGCTGGAGGAGGTTACAGGGATAGGGAGGGGTGTAGGGGCTGGAGGAGGTTACAGCGATAGGGAGGGGTGTAGGGGCTGGAGGAGGTTACAGAGATAGGGAGGGTGTTATAACCTGCCTGCTTACCATTGTCTGGGGACTAATGACTATCCCACAATCCTGTGGGAGTATGAGCTTCCCCAATGAGGGGGGCGGAGAAATCATTAGCAGACTCCCTGTATAAATAAAGCTGGCCAGTTTGGAACCAGCAGGAAGGAGTGTGTAGCAAGGGAAGTTACTGCTACTGTTATGTATATATGTTATAGTAAATAAATGTTCTTACTTTGTATCCTTAAAACTCGTGCTGGATTCTTCGTGGCCCTCACCAAACTGGCGACGAGTGTTAAAGTGAATAGCTGTCTACACTGCTGAAGCCACCTCCCTGGATTTTTGTTGGATACAGGTTGGAAGTTGTTTTCTATTATACCATGCCTCTGTATGGACGTTTGGATGTTTTTGATGCTGCGCTGGAAAGCTGGAACCAGTACACACAACGGATGCGTTACTATTTCCGGGCAAACAATATCACTGAAAACGAGGGCCAGGTGGTCATATTGCTCACTGCCTGCGGGCCGCATACGTTTGGGGTGATTAGAAGCCGTACGTACCCAGCTGCGCCGGACACCAAAACGTTTGATGAACTTGTGAATATAGTGGGGCAACATTTTAACCCAACCCCGTCCACGATAGTCCAGCGTTACCGGTTTAATACAGCTGAGAGGACCCCTGGAGAATCCCTTGCCGACTTTCTATCCAGGCTACGCAGGATTGCGGAATACTGTGACTATGGTGAGACCTTGTCAGAAATGTTACGCGACCGTTTGGTTTGCGGTATTAACAATGCGGCCACCCAGAGAAAGTTGTTAGCTGAGCCAACATTGACTTTTCAACAGGCCATTCAAATAGTATTGTCCCGAGAGAGCGCAGAGCGAGGAGTACAGGAGCTACAGGGAATGGAAGTGCATGCCTTGGGGCGCAACCCCTTCCATCTGAAAACGTCCCCCCGCACTCCTGCAGTACCTTGGGCGAGGCAACATCCGGACCGACGCCAGTGGCCGTCGGACATTCCTCCCCGAAGGGAGCCTTCTCCAGAACCAATGGATGAGGAGCCATGTCCGTGTCAGACTTGTAGGCGCCGACCCCGTCGCGGACGCCGGTCGTGGGGGTGCCACAGGCGCCGTCGTTCCGACCGAAACTGGGACCAGCCCAGAGGCCGTAACTGGGACCAGCCCAGGGGCCGTACCTTCCATGTGGATGAACCTGCGGCGACTGCTCCGGAGGACGTGGAGACGGAGGACGACTGCCTGCAGCTGCATTGTGTGGCAGCTCCCCGTGTGGCCCCCATTAAGGTGACAGTACGGGTCAATGGCCACCCGCTGGAGATGGAGTTGGACACTGGCGCAGCGGTCTCCGTGATCGCCCAGAGGACATTCGACCGCATCAAGCAGGGTATACAGACCCTTACATGAACTGACTCACAGGCCAGGTTGGCCACCTACACGGGGGAACCACTGGACATTGCAGGAACTACAATGACCCCTGTTGTTTATGGACGCCAGGAGGGGCGTTTCCCACTTATCGTGGTGCGCGGCCATGGGCCCAGCCTGTTGGGTCGGGACTGGTTGCGCCATTTGCGGTTGCAATGGCAGCACATCCTCCAAACAGTTTCTGGAGGGTTGACTGAGGTGCTAGGACGATACCCAGATGTATTCCAACCTGGTTTGGGGAAAATAAAAGGGGCCGTAGCCCGTATCCAAGTCGAACCAGGAGCCACACCGCGCTATTTCCGGGCGCGCCCGGTGCCTTACGCCTTGCTCGAGAAGGTAGAAGGGGAGCTCACTCATTTGCAGAGTTTGGGTATTATCAGGCCCGTCCGTTTTGCTGACTGGGCAGCACCAATTGTACCTGTAATGAAGCCAGATGCCACAGTTCGCTTGTGTGGCGACTATAAACTTACAGTGAATACGGCTTCCCGACTCGACCGATATCCAATGCCTCGTATAGAGGATCTCTACGTGAAGCTTGCAGGTGGACTCTCGTTCACAAAATTAGATATGAGTCACGCCTACCTGCAGTTGGAGCTGGACCCTGCCTCCCGACCATATGTAACGATTAATACCCGTATGAATATACACGGTTGCCCTTTGGAGTATCCTCTGCCTGCGCTATTTTTCAACGTGTTATGGAGGGCATTTTGAGAGGTTTACCGCGTGTTGCTGTCTACTTAGATGACGTTTTGATTACAGGAACGTCGGAGCAAGAACATTTTGAAAATCTGGAGGCTGTCCTTAGACGCCTTTCGGAGGCTGGAGTCCGTTTACGTCACACAAAGTGCGTATTTCAGGCTAAGGAAGTAGTCTACCTGGGTTATCGGGTGGACCGCGAAGGTTTGCATCCCGTCGCAGAGAAGGTGCGCGAGATTCAACAGGCCCCCCGCCCCGGCTGACACTTCGCATCTTCGTTCTTTTCTCGGTCTCGTAAACTATTACGGGAAGTTCCTCCTCAATCTGGTAACTACGCTGGCCCCCTTACACCTTCTGCTAAAGAAAAATCACACCTGGGTTTGGGGTCAGCCGCAAGAAACCGCTTTCCGGCGGGTAAAGCAACAATTGTCGTCGTCTGGTTACTAATCCACTATGATCCTGGAAAGTCTTTGCTCGTCACATGTGATGCATCCCCGTATGGTATTGGGGCCGTCCTGTCCCACAAGATGGAGAACAGGGGCCGAGCGACCGATAGCTTTCGCCTCCCGCACATTGACTGCAGCGGAGAAAAAGTCCGCGCAGATCGAGAAGGGGGGCCTGGCAGTGGTTTTTGCGGTGAAACGCTTCCACCAGTACGTGTACGGCCGCCATTTCACTATCGTGACTGATCATAAGCCCCTGCTGGGACTTTTCAGAGAAGATAAGCCGATACTGCCCATTGCTTCTGCACGGATCCAGCGCTGGGCTTTGTTGCTCGCTGACAACGAGTACTCTCTGGAGCACAAACCAGGAACGCAGATAGCAAATGCCGACGCACTGAGCCGATTGCCTTTATCGACCGGCCGCATGTCGACCCCCACGACCGGTGAGGTGGTCGCAACCCTAAATTTTATGGACACCTTGCCTGTCACGGCATCACAGATCCGTGAGTGGACCCAGACGGAGCCAGTCCTGTCAAAGGTTCGGCACATAGTCCTGTATGGTGGGCAGCATAGACAGCTCCCAGGCGAGTTGCGGGCAATTTCCTCCAAGCTGTCAGAATTCAGCGTTGATGTGGAGATGCCGGTGTTGGACTGGGGTGAGCACAGTACGAAGTCTTACAACACCAGGTTAAAGTCCAACAGGTTTGTTTCGATGTCACTAGCTTTCGGAGCGCTGCTCCTCCCTCAGGTGAATGAAGAGGTCTGTTCCAGAAACACATATATAGACAAATTCAAAGATGCCAAACAATGCTTGGAATGCGAGCATTAGCAGGTGATTAAATCTTTACAGATCCAGAGATGGGGTAACCCCAGGTTAAAGAGGTGTGAATTGTGTCAAGCCAGGACAGTTGGTAGGATTTCGCAGGCCAGATGGTGGGGGATGAATGTAATGTGACATGAATCCCAGGTCCCGGTTGAGGCCGCACTCATGTGTGCGGAACTTGGCTATAAGTTTCTGCTCGGCGATTCTGCGTTGTCGCGGGTCCTGAAGGCCGCCTTGGAGATCTGATCTCCGGGTAAGCGTTCTCCAAGGCGGCCTTCAGGACCCGCGACAACGCAGAATCGCCGAACAGAAACTTATAGCCAAGTTCCACACACATGAGTGCGGCCTCAACCGGGACCTGGGATTCATGTCGCATTACATTCATCCCCCACCATCTGGCCTGCGAAATCCTACCAACTGTCCTGGCTTGGTACAATTCACACCTCTTTAACCTGGGGTTACCCCATCTCTGGATCTGTAAAGATTTAATCACCTGCTAATGCTCGCATTCCAAGCATTGTCTGGCATCTTTGAATTTGTCTATATATGTGTTTCTGGAACAGACCTCTTCATTCACCTGAGGAAGGAGCAGCGCTCCGAAAGCTAGTGACATCGAAACAAACCTGTTGGACTTTAGCCTGGTGTTGTAAGACTTCGTACAGAATTCAGCGTGGAAGACGGCATCCTCTTGTGGGGGACGCGTGTAATTGTCCCGGGAAAAGGCCAGGAGCTGATACTATCAGACTTGCACAATGGGCATCCAGGCGTGACCAAAATGAAAATGTTGGCCCGGAGTTATGTCTGGTGGCCAGGCCTCGACACCGACATTGAGAAGGTGGCCCAAAACTGCTCCATTTGCCAGGAGCATCAGAAGCTTCCGCCGGCCGCGCCCCTACACGCTTGGGCACGCTTACATGCAGATTTCGCAGGCCCTTTTCAAGGATCCATGTTCCTTCTATTAATTGATGCCCAGTCTAAATGGCTAGAGGTGCATAAGATGCAGGGGACAACGTCCTGCGCAACAATTGAGAAGATGCGTTTGTCGTTTAGTACGCATGGCCTCCCCGAGGTGCTGGTCACGGATAACGGCACTCCATTCACGAGTGAGGAGTTTGCGAGGTTCACGAAGATGAACGGCATCCGCCATATCCGCACTGCCCCTTACCACCCGGCTTCAAATGGGTTGGCAGAGCGCGCAGTGCAGACATTCAAAAGAGGCCTAAAGAAGCAGTCTTCCGGATCAATGGACACGAGACTGGCTCGCTTTTTGTTTACGTATAGGACCACCCCCCATGCGGTGACTGGGGTAGCTCCCGCAGAACTCCTAATAGGCCGGAGACTTCGCACCCGCCTTAGTATGGTTTTCCCGGACATTGGCGCAAAAGTACGCCGTACACAAGAACGGCAGGGACAGGGATTTTCTCGGCATCGGCCGATTCGGCAGTTTGCACCCGGTGACCCAGTGTTCGTTCGGAATTTTGCTGGTGGTGCCCAGTGGGTTCCTGGTGTAATCTTTCGCCAAACGGGCCCTATATCTTACCAGGTGCAAGCCCAGGGTCGTCTCCAGCGCAAACATGTAGACCACGTCCGGTCCAGAAGATCATCCCCTCAAAAGATTCCCCGCCCCCGGAGCTCAGTTCAACAGCCACAGAGACCAGAGACAAGGGAAGGTAATCCTCACAATCTTCCTCTGGTGCCTCACTCGAAGCCTGCGCAGGTCGTTACAGAACCGAATGGAGATAGAGACGCTGACATGACGGAGGCAGCAGACTCTGACTCCGAGATGGAGACACAGGACGCATCAGAGGGGGAATCCTCGGGTCCACGGGCCGTGGATGTACAACCGTTGCGCCGTTCATCACGGAAGCGCCGGTCTCCGTCTCGTTACACGCCGCCTGATCCAGCGCCGCGTGCAAATGGCGTCCGGCCTGCGGCCAAACGAGTTCGACGCCCTCCTTCGCCAGGGTCTTCGGTGGATTCCTTGGACTTTGGGGGGGGGAGGGATGTTATAACCTGCCTACTGACGATTGGCTGGGGACTAATGACAATCCCACAATCCTGTGGGAGTATGAGCTTCCCCAATGAGGGGGGCGGAGAAACCATTAGTAAACTCCTAGTATAAATAAAGCTGGCCAGTTTGGAACCAGAGGAAGGAGTATGTAGCAAGGGAAGTTGCTGCTGCTGTTATATATGTATATGTTATTGTAAATAAATGTTATTACTTTGTATTCTTAAAACCAGTGCTGGATTCTTCGTGGCCCTCACAAAAGAGGGGGTGTAGGGGCTGGAGGGGGTTACAGAGATAGGGAGGGGTGTAGGGGCTGGAGGAGATTACAGAGATAGGGAGGGTTGTAGGGGCTGGAGGAGGTTACAGAGATAGGGAGGGGTGTAGGGGCTGGAGGGGGTTACAGAGATAGGGAGGGGGTGTAGGGGCTGGAGGAGGTTACAGAGATAGGGAGGGGGAGTAGGGACTCGAGGAGGTTACAGAGAGAGGGAGGGGGTGTAGGGGCTGGAGGAGGTTACAGAGAGAGGGAGGGGTGTAGGGGCTGGAGGAGGTTACAGAGATAGGGAGGGGTGTAGGGGCTGGAGGAGGTTTCAGAGATAGGGAGGGGTGTAGGGGCTGGAGGAGGTTACAGAGATCGGGAGGGTTGTAGGGGCTGGAGGAGGTTACAGAGAGAGGGAGAGGTGTAGGGGCTGGAGGAGGTTACAGAGATAGGGAGGGGTGTAGGGACTGGAGGAGGTTACAGAGATAGGGAGGGTTGTAGGGGGCTGGAGGAGGTTACAGAGAGAGGGAGGGTGTAGGGGCTGGAGGAGGTTACAGAGATAGGGAGGGGTGTAGGGACTGGAGGAGGTTACAGAGATAGGGAGGGGTGTAGGGGCTGGAGGAGGTTACAGAGATCGGGAGGGTTGTAGGGGCTGGAGGAGGTTACAGAGAGGGGGAGAGGTGTAGGGGCTGGAGGAGGTTACAGAGAGAGGGAGGGTGTAGGGGCTGGAGGAGGTTACAGAGATAGGGAGGGGGTGTAGGGGCTGGAGGAGGTTACAGAGATAGGGAGGGGGTGTAGGAGCTGGAAGGGGTTAAAGAGATAGGGAGGGGTGTAGGGGCTGGAGGAGGATACAGAGAGAGGGAGGGGGTGTAGGGGCTGGAGGAGGGTACAGAGATAGGGAGGGGGTGTAGGGGCTGGAGGAGGTTACAGAGATAGGGAGGGGTGTAGGGGCTGGAGGAGGGTACAGAGATAGGGGAGGGGGTGTAGGGGCTGGAGGAGGTTACAGAGATAGGGAGGGGTGTAGGGTCTGGAGGAGGTTACAGAGATCGGGATGGGTGTAGGGTCTGGAGGAGGTTACAGAGATAGGGAGGGGTGTGGGGGCTGGAGGAGGTTACAGAGATAGGGAGGGGTGTAGGGGCGGGAGGAGGTTACAGAGGTAGGGAGAGGGTGTAGGGGCGGGAGGAGGTTACAGAGATAGGGATGGGGTGGAGGGGCTGGAGGAGGTTACAGAGATAGGGAGGGTGTGTAGGGGCGGGAGCAGGTTACAGAGGTAGGGAGGGATGTCGGAGCTGGAGGAGGTTACAGAGATAGGGAGGGGCGTAGGGGCTGGAGGATGTTACAGAGATTGGGAGGGATGTCGGAGCTGGAGGAGGTTTATAGAGATAGGGAGGGGTGTAGGGGCTGGAGGAGGTTACAGAGATAGGGAGGGTGTAGGGACTGGAGGAGGTTACAGAGATAGGGAGGGGGGTGTAGGGGCTGGAGGAGGTTACAGAGACAGGGAGGGTTGGAGGGGCTGGAGGAGGTTACAGAGATAGGGAGGGTGTAGGGACTGGAGGGGGTTACAGAGATAGGGAGGGGTGTAGGGGGCTGGAGGAGGTTACAGAGGTAGGGAGGGATGTCGGAGCTGGAGGAGGGTACAGAGATGGGGGGGAGGGGGAGATGGTGAAGCCTTGTTGGGATTTGAGGATGGGATTTTCCACAGGGACGTGTTACCTGCTCTCAGTCAGTGAGCACAGGGGGTGAACAGGAAGAATGATCACTGGCCAGAGGCAAATCCACTGACTGTCTGCCTCACTTTGAGTCTCTGACGAGAGGGGACTGTTAGTTGAACCTTCTCCTGTCTTTCAGTCTCCCAGACTCCCTCCCCCTTCCCAGGCCTTTCCCCCCGACAGCCTGCATTTGACAGGCCGGCAGGGCCTATTGGACAGGCTCGAGAGGCGCTAGGCACCAATCTAAGCCTTCTGCTCCCCCTCGGTGACCTGGGCGCCCCCCTTGGGTTCCGAAGCTCCTGGGCTTGAGGTCGTACACCAGAAATTGGACATTGTGGGGAAACGCAGGAGCGAGTGCACAGAAAGCTGCCACAATCAACAAGGTGATAGAGGCCAGGGAGTAGCAGAGGCCGAAACATTCTGTGGTTTTGAGTAGGAGTTCGATATCGCCTCGGGGCTAAAGGATATTGGGTGGGGGAGGGGGTGCTTGAAGCGGAGATGCGGGGGGGGGGGGGGTGATTTTAACTCCAAGGATCAGGTTGGAGAAGGTGGTACTGTCCCGTCCCCCCCCCCCCCCTCGGAGGGAAGGAGGTTTAAGGTGAGAGGGGCAAGGTTTAGAGTAGATGTACGAGGCAAGTTTTTTTACACAGAGGGTAGTGGGTGCCTGGAACTCGCTACCGGAGGAGGTGGTGGAAGCAGGGACGATAGGGACATTTTAAGACTAGGGAGGTTATGCTGCAATTGTATAAGGTGTTAGTGAGGCCACACCTGGAGTATTGTGTTCAGTTTTGGTCTCCTTACTTGAGAAAGGACATATTGGCACTGGAGGGAGTGCAGAGGAGATTCACTAGGTTAATCCCCAGAGCTGAAGGGGTTGGATTACGAGGAGAGGTTGAGTAGACTGGGACTGTACTCGTTGGAATTTAGAAGGATGCGGGGGATCTTATAGAAACATATAAGATTATGAAGAGAATAGATAGGATAGATGCGGGCAGGTTGTTTCCACTGGTCGGGGAAAGCAGAACTAGGCATAGCCTCAAATAAGGGGAAGTAGATTAGGACGGAGTGTAGGAGGAACTTCTTCACACCCAAAGGGTTGTGAATCTCTGGAATTCCTTGCCCAGTGAAGCAGTCGAGGCTCCTTCTTTAAAGTTTTTTAAGATAAAGATAGTTTTTTGAAGAATAAAGGGATTAAGGGTTATGTGTTCGGGCCGGAAAATGGAGCAGAGTCCACAAAAGATCAGCATGATCTCATTGAATGGTGGAGCAGGCTCGAGGGGCCAGATGGCCGACTCCTGCTCCTAGTTCTTATGTTCTTATTTAAGGGGCATCTTGACAAATACATGAATAGGATGGGAATAGAGGGATACGGACCCCGGAAGTGTAGAAGATTGTAGTTTAGTCGGGCAGCATGGTCGGCACGGGCTTGGAGGGCCGAAGGGCCTGTTCCTGTGCTGGACTTTTCTTTGTTGTTTGAGAAGGGGGGGGGGGTGGTGGGTTTATCGAGGTGGACAAGATGACCCGGATTGGATGAACACAGAACATAGAACATTGCAGCGCAGTACAGGCACTTCGGCCCTCGATGTTGCGCCGACCTGTGAAACCACTCTAAAGCCCATCTACACTATTCCCTTATCGTCCATATGTCTATCCAATGAACATTTGAATGCCATTAGTGTTGGGCGAGTCCACTACTGTTGCAGGCAGGGCATTCCACGCCCTTACTACTCTCTGAGTAAAGAACCTACCTCTGACAATCTGTCCTATGTCTATCTCCCCTCAATTTAAAGCTATGTCCCCTCGTGCTACATCACCATCCGAGGAAAAAGGCTCTCACTGTCCACCCTATCCAATCCTCTGATCATCTTGTATGCCTCAATGAAGTCACCTCTTAACCTTCTCTCTAACGAAAACAGCCTGCAGTCCCTCAGCCTTTCCTCATAAGATTTTCCCTCCACACCAGGCAACATTCTGCTAAATCTCCTCTGCACCCTTTCCAATGCTTCCACATCCTTCCTATAATGCGGTGACCAGAACTGCACGCAATACTCCAAATGCGGCCGCACCAGAGTTTTGTACAGCTGCAACATGACCTCATGACTCCGAAACTCAATCCCTCTACCAATAAAAGATGAGGAAAAGATGTTCCCATTGGCTGCTGGTGCAAGGGGTGGGGTGGGGTGAGGGGTGCGCAATATGAATGGATCTCATTACCCAGCGAGGGGTAGTGAGCGGGAACCCGCTGTGCCAATCGGAGAGGGGAGGTGGGGGGGGTGGTGGGGGAGTGCGATGGGGCAGTTGAGATACAGGGACAGAGCGGGGTGAATGGGTTTGACTGGTTCACGCATGGGCTCGGTGCATGAATGGCCTCTTGCTCTGCCGTAAGTGCCGTGTGCGAGGGGAGGGGGCCACATTCTCAATCCCAAGTAATCCTGCCTGAGAGTGAGGCGGGCCCCCCCCCCCCAGCCCCCCCCGCACATTGGGGGTCTCTGGGTACAGAGTGGGTCGGAATCCCTGTCTCGGTAAAGGCGGGTTGGGGATTGATTACATTCTGGGCGGTGCGCGGGGGAGTGAAGAATGTTTACAGGGGCCGGGCACAATTAGTTTGCTGTTTAAATGTTTGACATGATTTATGAAGCTTTAAAGCAGAAAGAGATTCTTCAACAACCTTCCATCGCCCGCCTGGTGTGGGCGGGAGGAGGGGGGCTTCGGCGGGAGATGGGGGGCTTCGGGCGGGAGGAGGGGGCTTCGGCGGGAGGAGGGGGCTTCGGCGGGAAGAGGGGGCGTCGGCGGGAGGAGGGGGCGTCTGGGGTGTGTGTTAGGGTTAGCGTCCCCCCCCCCCCCGGCTCCCCCTCCCCCTCACTCATTCCCTCTCTTGCCCTTCCGCACTCCCTCTCTCCCGCTCCGCTCCCTCTCTCCCCCGCTCCCTCTCTCCCCCGCTCCCTCTCTCTCCCCCGCTCCCTCTCTCCCCCCGCTCCCTCTCTCCCCCGCTCCCTCTCTCCCCCGCTCCCTCTCTCCCCCGCTCCCTCTCTCGCCCCTTCCCTCTCTCCCCCGCTCCCTCTCTCCCCCGCTCCCTCTCTCCCCCGCTCCCTCCCTCCCCCGCTCCCTCCCTCCCCGCTCCCTCCCTCCCCGCTCCCTCCCTCCCCCGCTCCCTCCCTCCCCCGCTCCCCTCCCTCCCCTCCCCGCTCCCCTCCCTCCCCCGCTCCCTCCCTCCCCCGCTCCCTCCCTCCCCCGCTCCCTCCCTCCCCCGCTCCCTCTCTCCCCCGCTCCCTCTCTCCCCCGCTACCTCCCTCCCCCGCTCCCTCCATTTATTCTAATGTTCTCTGGGGATTGGCTGGTGGAGTTGGGCAATGAGGACAGAATCACACTGCAATGCCCCATGTAGCCGAGCAGCGGTCTGGTGGAGCGGGGAGGGGGAGGGGCACGATCGGGCCGGACTGATTACGAGACAGGGTGGCAGAGGCAAAGATTGGCCCGTTATCTGTAACCCCCCTGGTAAAGTTCACCAGTGACCCTGGGAGGGAGACCCCCCTCCCCAACACTCCCCCTCCCCAACACTCCCCCTCCCCAACACTCCCCCTCCCCAACACTCCCCCTCCCCAACACTCCCCCTTCCCAACACTCCCCCTTCCCAACACTCCCCCTCCCCAACACTTCCCCCTCCCCAACACTCCCCCCTCCCAACCCTCCCCCTTCCCAACACTCCCCCTTCCCCAACACTCCCCCTTCCCAACACACCGCCTTCCCACACTCCCCCTTCCCAACACTCCCCCTTCCCAACACTCCCCTTCCCAACACTCCCCCTTCCCAACACTCCCCCTTCCCCAACACTCCCCCTCCCCAACCCTCACCCCCCCCAACCCCCCTCCCCACCCCAACCCCCCCTCCCCAACCCCCCCTCCCCAACCCCCCCTC
>NC_092737.1:33945578-34133078 GCF_047496885.1 Scyliorhinus torazame | reverse complement strand
GCTTTTTAAAAGGCACAATTGTACCCGCCTCTACTACTACCTCTGGCAGCACATTCCAGACACTCACTACCCTCTGAGTGAAGAAATTGCCCCTCTGGGCCCTTCTGAATCTCTCCCCTCTCACCTTAAACCTATGCCCTCTAGTTTTAGACTCCCCTACATTTGGGAAAAGATGTTGACTCTCTACCTTATCTATGCCCCTCATTATTTTATAGACCTCGATAAGTTCACTCATAAGGTGTGTCTCACACTCTCTGTCTGTGTGTCTCTCTCTCTGTCTGTGTGTCTCTCTCTGTCTGTGTGTCTCTCTCTGTTTGTGTGTCTCACACTCTCTGTCTGTGTGTCTCACACCCTCTGTCTGTGTGTCTCACACCCTCTGTCTGTGTGTCTCTCTCTGTCTGTGTGTCTCTCTCTGTCTGTGTGTCTCACACCCTCTGTCTGTGTGTCTCTCTCTGTCTGTGTGTCTCTCTCTGTCTGTGTGTCTCTCTCTGTCTGTGTGTATCACACTCTCTGTCTGTGTGTCTCTCTCTGTCTCTGTGTCTCTCTCTGTCTCTGTGTCTCACACTCTCTGTCTGTGTGTCTCTCTCTGTCTGTGCGTCTCTCTCTGTCTGTGTGTCTCACTCTCTCTGTCTGTGTGTCTCTCTCTGTCTGTGTGTCTCTCTCTGTCTGCGTGTCTCTCTCTGTCTGTGTGTCTCACTCTCTCTGTCTGCGTGTCTCTCTCTGTCTGTGTGTCTCACTCTCTGTCTGTGTGTCTCTCTCTGTCTGTGTGTCTCTCTCTGTCTGTGTGTCTCTCTCTGTCTGTGTCTCACTCTCTGTCTGTGTGTCTCTCTCTGTCTGTGTGTCTCTCTCTGTCTGTGTGTCTCACACTCTCTGTCTGTGTGTCTCACACTCTCTGTCTGTGTGTCTCTCTCTGTCTGTGTCTCACACTCTCTGTCTGTGTGTCTCACACTCTCTGTCTGTATGTCTCACACTGTCTGTGTGTCTCACTCTCTGTCTGTGTGTCTCACACTCTCTGTCTGTGTGTCTCTCTCTCTGTCTGTGTGTCTCTCTCTCTGTCTGTGTGTCTCTCTCTCTGTCTGTGTGTCTCACACTCTGTCTGTGTGTCTCACTCTCTGTCTGTGTGTCTCACACTCTCTGTCTGTGTGTCCCTCTCTCTGTCTGTGTGTCTCACACTCTCTGTCTGTGTGTCTCTCTCTGTCTGTGTGTCTCACTCTCTGTCTGTGTGTCTCACTCTCTCTGTCTGTCTGTCTCACTCTCTGTCTGTGTGTCCCTCTCTGTCTGTGTGTCTCACACTCTCTGTCTGTGTGTCTAACACTCTCTGTGTCTCAAACTCTCTGTCTGTGTGTCTCTCTCTGTCTGTGTGTCTCTCTCTGTCTGTGTGTCTCTCTCTGTCTGTGTGTCTCTCTCTGTTTGTGTGTCTCACACTCTCTGTCTGTGTGTCTCACACTCTCTGTCTGTGTGTCTCACACTCTCTGTTTGTGTGTCTCTCTCTGTCTGTGTGTCTCTCTCTGTCTGTGTGTCTCACACTCTCTGTCTGTGTGTCTCACACTCACTGTCTGTGTGTCTCTCTCTGTCTGTGTCTCACAAACTCTGTCTGTGTGTCTCACTCTCTGTCTGTGTGTCTCACTCTCTCTGTCTGTGTGTCTCACTCTCTCTGTCTGTGTGTCTCACTCTCTCTGTCTGTGTGTCTCACGCTCTCTGTCTGTGTGTCTCACACTCTCTGTCTGTGTGTCACACACTCTCTGTCTGTGTGTCTCACTCTGTCTGTGTGTCTCACTCTCTGTCTGTGTGTCTCTCTCTCTCTGTCTGTGTGTCTCTCTCTCTGTCTGTGTGTCTCTCTCTGTCTGTGTGTCTCACACTCTCTGTCTGTGTGTCTCACACTCTCTGTCTGTGTGTCTCACACTGTCTGTGTGTCTCAAACTCTGTCTGTGTGTCTTTCTCTGTCTGTGTGTCTCACACTCTCTGTCTGTGTGTCTCACACTCTCTGTCTGTGTGTCTCACACTCTCAGTCTGTGTGTCTCACACTCTCTGTCTGTGTGTCTCACACTCTCTGTCTGTCTGTCTCTCTCTGTCTGTGTGTCTCACACTCTCTGTCTGTGTGTCTCTCTCTGTCTGTGTGTCTCTCTCTGTCTGTGTGACTCACACTCTCTGTCCGTGTCTCTCTCTCTGTCTGTGTGTCTCTCTCTGGCTGTGTGTCTCACACTCTCTGTCTGTGTGCCTCTCTCTCTCTGTCTCACACTCTCTGTCTGTGTGTCTCACACTCTCTGTCTGTGTGTCTCTCTCTGTCTGTGTGTCTCTCTCTGTCTGTGTGACTCACACTCTCTGTCCGTGTCTCTCTCTCTGTCTGTGTGTCTCTCTCTGTCTGTGTGTCTCACACTCTCTGTCTGTGTGCCTCTCTCTCTCTCTGTCTCACACTCTCTGTCTGTGTGTCTCACACTCTCTGTCTGTGTGTCTCACACTCTCTGTCTGTGTGTCTCACACTCTGTCTGTGTGTCTCACACTCTCTGTCTGTGTGTCTCACACTCTCTGTCTGTGTGTCTCTCTCTGTCTGTGTGTCTCACACTCTCTGTCTGTGTGTCTCTCTCTGTCTGTGTGTCTCTCTCTGTCTGTGTGTCTCACACTCTTTGTCTGTGTCTCTCTCTCTGTCTGTGTGTCTCACTCTCTGTCTGTGTGTCTCTCTCTCTCTGTCTGTGTGTCTCTCTCTCTGTCTGTGTGTCTCTCTCTGTCTGTGTGTCTCACACTCTCTGTCTGTGTGTCTCACACTCTCTGTCTGTGTGTCTCACACTGTCTGTGTGTCTCAAACTCTGTCTGTGTGTCTTTCTCTGTCTGTGTGTCTCACACTCTCTGTCTGTGTGTCTCACACTCTCTGTCTGTGTGTCTCACACTCTCAGTCTGTGTGTCTCACACTCTCTGTCTGTGTGTCTCACACTCTCTGTCTGTCTGTCTCTCTCTGTCTGTGTGTCTCACACTCTCTGTCTGTGTGTCTCTCTCTGTGTGTCTCTCTCTGTCTGTGTGACTCACACTCTCTGTCCGTGTCTCTCTCTCTGTCTGTGTGTCTCTCTCTGGCTGTGTGTCTCACACTCTCTGTCTGTGTGCCTCTCTCTCTCTGTCTCACACTCTCTGTCTGTGTGTCTCACACTCTCTGTCTGTGTGTCTCTCTCTGTCTGTGTGTCTCTCTCTGTCTGTGTGACTCACACTCTCTGTCCGTGTCTCTCTCTCTGTCTGTGTGTCTCTCTCTGTCTGTGTGTCTCACACTCTCTGTCTGTGTGCCTCTCTCTCTCTCTGTCTCACACTCTCTGTCTGTGTGTCTCACACTCTCTGTCTGTGTGTCTCACACTCTCTGTCTGTGTGTCTCACACTCTGTCTGTGTGTCTCACACTCTCTGTCTGTGTGTCTCACACTCTCTGTCTGTGTGTCTCTCTCTGTCTGTGTGTCTCACACTCTCTGTCTGTGTGTCTCTCTCTGTCTGTGTGTCTCTCTCTGTCTGTGTGTCTCACACTCTTTGTCTGTGTCTCTCTCTCTGTCTGTGTGTCTCTCTCTGTCTGTGTGTCTCACACTCTCTGTCTGTGTGTCTCACACTCTCTGTCTGTGTGTCTCTCTCTGTGTGTCTCACACTCTCTGTCTGTGTGTCTCTCTCTGTCTGTGTGTCTCACACTCTCTGTCTGTGTGTCACACTCTCTGTCTGTGTGTCTCACTCTCTGTCTGTGTGTCTCACTCTCCGTCTGTGTGTCTCACTCTCCGTCTGTGTGTCTCTCACTCTCTGTCTGTGTGTCTCTCTCTGTCTGCGTGTCTCTCTCTGTCTGTGTGTCTCTCTCTGTATGTGTGTCTCACACTCTCTGTCTGTGTGTCTCACACTCTCTGTTTGTGTGTCTCTCTCTGTCTGTGTGTCTCTCTCTGTCTGTGTGTCTCACACTCTCTGTCGGTGTGTCTCACACTCTCTGTCTGTGTGTCTCTCTCTCTGTCTGTGTCTCTCTCTCTCTCTGTCTGTGTGTCTCTCTCTGTCTGTGTGTCTCACACTCTCTGTCTGTGTGTCTCACACTCTCTGCCTGTGTCTCTCTCTGTCTGTGTGTCTCACACTCTCTGTCTGTGTGTCTCTCTCTGTCTGTGTCTCACACACTCTGTGTGTGTCTCACACTCTCTGTCTGTGTGTCTCACTCTCTGTCTGTGTGTCTCACTCTCTCTGTCTGTGTGTCTCACACTCTCTGTCTGTGTGTCTCACTCTCTCTGTCTGTGTGTCTCACACTCTCTGTCTGTGTGTCTCACACTCTCTGCCTGTGTGTCTCTCTCTGTCTGTGTGTCTCACACTCTCTGTCTGTGTGTCTCACACTCTCTGTCTGTGTGTCTCACACTCTCTGTCTGTGTGTCTCTCTCTGTCTGTGTGTCTCTCTCTGTCTGTGTGTCTCACACTCTCTGTGTGTCTCACGGTCTCTGTCTGTGTGTCTCACACTCTCTGTCTGTGTGTCTCACACTCTCTGTCTGTGTCTCTCTCTGTCTGTGTGTCTCTCTCTCTGTCTGTGTGTCTCACTCTCTGTCTGTGTGTCTCCCTCTCTCTGTCTGTGTGTCTCTCTCTCTCTCTCTGTGTCTCTCTCTGTCTGTGTGTCTCTCACTCTCTGTCTGTGTGTCTCACACTCTCTGTCTGTGTGTCTCACACTCTCTGTCTGTGTGTCTCAAACTCTGTCTGTGTGTCTCTCTCTGTCTGTGTGTCTCACACTCTTTGTCTGTGTCTCTCTCTCTGTCTGTGTGTCTCTCTCTGTCTGTGTGTCTCACACTCTCTGTCTGTGTGTCTCACACTCTCTGTCTGTGTGTCTCTCTCTGTGTGTCTCACACTCTCTGTCTGTGTGTCTCTCTCTGTCTGTGTGTCTCACACTCTCTGTCTGTGTGTCACACTCTCTGTCTGTGTGTCTCACTCTCTGTCTGTGTGTCTCACTCTCCGTCTGTGTGTCTCACTCTCCGTCTGTGTGTCTCTCACTCTCTGTCTGTGTGTCTCTCTCTGTCTGTGTGTCTCTCTCTGTCTGTGTGTCTCTCTCTGTATGTGTGTCTCACACTCTCTGTCTGTGTGTCTCACACTCTCTGTTTGTGTGTCTCTCTCTGTCTGTGTGTCTCTCTCTGTCTGTGTGTCTCACACTCTCTGTCGGTGTGTCTCACACTCTCTGTCTGTGTGTCTCTCTCTCTGTCTGTGTCTCTCTCTCTCTCTGTCTGTGTGTCTCTCTCTGTCTGTGTGTCTCACACTGTCTGTGTGTCTCACACTCTCTGCCTGTGTCTCTCTCTGTCTGTGTGTCTCACACTCTCTGTCTGTGTGTCTCTCTCTGTCTGTGTCTCACACACTCTGTGTGTGTCTCACACTCTCTGTCTGTGTGTCTCACTCTCTGTCTGTGTGTCTCACTCTCTCTGTCTGTGTGTCTCACACTCTCTGTCTGTGTGTCTCACTCTCTCTGTCTGTGTGTCTCACACTCTCTGTCTGTGTGTCTCACACTCTCTGCCTGTGTGTCTCTCTCTGTCTGTGTGTCTCACACTCTCTGTCTGTGTGTCTCACACTCTCTGTCTGTGTGTCTCACCCTCTCTGTCTGTGTGTCTCTCTCTGTCTGTGTGTCTCTCTCTGTCTGTGTGTCTCACACTCTCTGTCTGTGTGTCTCACGGTCTCTGTCTGTGTGTCTCACACTCTCTGTCTGTGTGTCTCACACTCTCTGTCTGTGTCTCTCTCTGTCTGTGTGTCTCTCTCTCTGTCTGTGTGTCTCACTCTCTGTCTGTGTGTCTCCCTCTCTCTGTCTGTGTGTCTCTCTCTCTCTCTCTGTGTCTCTCTCTGTCTGTGTGTCTCTCACTCTCTGTCTGTGTGTCTCACACTCTCTGTCTGTGTGTCTCAAACTCTGTCTGTGTGTCTCTCTCTGTCTGTGTGTCTCTCTCTGTCTGTGTGTCTCTCTCTGTCTGTGTGTCTCACACTCTCTGTCTGTGTGTCTCACACTCTCTGTCTGTGTGTCTCTCTCTGTCTGTGTGTCTCTCCCTGTCTGTGTGTCTCACACTCTCTGTCTGTGTGTCTCTCTCTGTCTGTGTGTCTCTCTCTGTCTGTGTGACTCACACTCTCTGTCTGTGTCTCTCTCTCTGTCTGTGTGTCTCTCTCTGTCTGTGTATCTCACACTCTCTGTCTGTGTGTCTCACACTCTCTGTCTGTGTGTCTCACACTCTCTGTCTGTGTGTCTCCCTCTGTCTGTGTGTCTCACACTCTCTGTCTGTGTGTCTCACACTCTCTGTCTGTGTGTCTCTCTCTGCCTGTGTGTCTCACACTCTCTGTCTGTGTGTCTCTCTCTGTCTGTGTGTCTCTCTCTGTCTGTGTGTCTCACACTCTCTGTCTGTGTCTCTCTCTCTGTCTGTGTGTCTCTCTCTGTCTGTGTGTCTCACACTCTCTGTCTGTGTGTCTCACACTCTCTGTCTGTGTGTCTCTCTCTGTGTGTCTCACACACTCTGTCTGTGTGTCTCTCTCTGTCTGTGTGTCTCACACTCTCTGTCTGTGTGTCTCACTCTCTGTCTGTGTGTCTCACTCTCTGTCTGTGTGTCTCACTCTCTGTCTGTGTGTCTCACACTCTCTGTCTGTGTGTCTCTCTCTGTCTGTTTGTCTCACACTCTCTGTCTATGTGTCTCACACTCTCTGTCTGTGTCTTTCTCTTTCTGTGTGTCACACTCTCTGTCTGTGTGTCTCACTCTCTTGTCTTTGTGTCTCTCTCTGTCTGTGTGTCTCACACTCTCTGTCTGTGTGTCTCTCTCTGTCTGTGTGTCTCACACTCTCTGTCTGTGTGTCTATCTCTGTCTGTGTGTCTCTCTCTGTCTGTGTGTCTCACACTCTCTGTTTGTGTGTCTCACACTCTCTGTCTGTGTATCTCTCTCTCTGTCTGTGTGTCTCACTCTCTGTCTGTGTGTCTCACACTCTGTCTGTGTGTCTCACACTCTCTGTCTGTGTATCTCTCTCTGTCTGTGTGTCTCTCTCTCTGTCTGTGTGTCTCACACTCTCTGTCTGTGTGTCTCTCACTCTCTGTCTGTGTGTCTCACTCTGTCTGTGTGTCTCTCTCTGTCTGTGTGTCTCACACTCTCTGTCTGTGTGTGTCTCTCTCTGTCTGTGTGTCTCACACTCTCTGTCTGTGTGTCTCACTCTGTCTGTGTGTCTCACTCTGTCTGTGTGTCTCTCTCTGTCTGTGTGTCTCACTCTCTGTCTGCGTGTCTCACACTCTCTGTCTGTGTCTCTCTCTCTGTCTGTGTGTCTCTCTCTCTGTCTGTGTGTCTCTCTCTCTGTCTGTGTGTCTCACACTCTCTGTCTGTGTGTCTCACACTCTCTGTCTGTGTGTCTCACTCTCTGTCTGTGTGTCTCTCTCTGTCTGTGTGTCTCACACTCTCTGTCTGTGTGTCTCACACTCTCTGTCTGTGTGTCTCACACTCTCTGTGTGTCTCACACTCTCTGTCTGTGTGTCTCTCTCTGTCTGTGTGTCTCTCTCTGTCTGTGTGTCTCTCTCTGTCTGTGTGTCTCACACTCTCTGTCTGTGTGTCTCACACTCTCTGTTTGTGTGTCTCTCTCTGTCTGTGTGTCTCTCTCTGTCTGTGTGACTCACACTCTCTGTCCGTGTCTCTCTCCATGTCTGTGTGTCTCTCTCTGTCTGTGTGTCTCACACTCTCTGTCTGTGTGTCTCTCTCTGTCTGTGTGTCCCTCTCTCTGTCTGTGTGTCTCACACTCTCTGTCTGTGTGTCTCTCTCTGTCTGTGTGTCTCACACACTCTGTCTGTGTGTCTCACTCTCTGTCTGTGTGTCTCTCTCTGTCTGTGTGTCTCACACTCTCTGTCTGTGTGTCTCTCTCTGTCTGTGTGTCTCTCTCTGTCTGTGTGTCTCTCTCTGTATGTGTGTCTCACACTCTCTGTCTGTGTGTCTCACACTCTCTGTTTGTGTGTCTCTCTCTGTCTGTGTCTCTCTCTGTCTGTGTGTCTCACACTCTCTGTCTGTGTGTGTCTCTCTGTCTGTGTCTCACTCTCTGTCTGTGTGTCTCACACTCTCTGTATGTTTGTCTCACTCTCTCTCTCTCTGTGTCTCACGCTCTCTGTCTGTGTGTCTCACACTCTCTGTCTGTGTGTCTCACACTCTCTGTCTGTGTCTCTCTCTGTCTGTGTGTCTCTCTCTCTGTCTGTGTGTCTCACTCTCTGTCTGTGTGTCTCCCTCTCTCTGTCTGTGTGTCTCTCTCTCTCTCTCTGTGTCTCTCTCTGTCTGTGTGTCTCTCACTCTCTGTCTGTGTGTCTCACACTCTCTGTCTGTGTGTCTCACACTCTCTGTCTGTGTGTCTCAAACTCTGTCTGTGTGTCTCTCTCTGTCTGTGTGTCTCTCTCTGTCTGTGTGTCTCTCTCTGTCTGTGTGTCTCACACTCTCTGTCTGTGTGTCTCACACTCTCTGTCTGTGTGTCTCTCTCTGTCTGTGTGTCTCTCCCTGTCTGTGTGTCTCACACTCTCTGTCTGTGTGTCTCTCTCTGTCTGTGTGTCTCTCTCTGTCTGTGTGACTCACACTCTCTGTCTGTGTCTCTCTCTCTGTCTGTGTGTCTCTCTCTGTCTGTGTATCTCACACTCTCTGTCTGTGTGTCTCACACTCTCTGTCTGTGTGTCTCACACTCTCTGTCTGTGTGTCTCCCTCTGTCTGTGTGTCTCACACTCTCTGTCTGTGTGTCTCACACTCTCTGTCGGTGTGTCTCTCTCTGCCTGTGTGTCTCACACTCTCTGTCTGTGTGTCTCTCTCTGTCTGTGTGTCTCTCTCTGTCTGTGTGTCTCACACTCTCTGTCTGTGTCTCTCTCTCTGTCTGTGTGTCTCTCTCTGTCTGTGTGTCTCACACTCTCTGTCTGTGTGTCTCACACTCTCTGTCTGTGTGTCTCTCTCTGTGTGTCTCACACACTCTGTCTGTGTGTCTCTCTCTGTCTGTGTGTCTCACACTCTCTGTCTGTGTGTCTCACTCTCTGTCTGTGTGTCTCACTCTCTGTCTGTGTGTCTCACTCTCTGTCTGTGTGTCTCACACTCTCTGTCTGTGTGTCTCTCTCTGTCTGTTTGTCTCACACTCTCTGTCTATGTGTCTCACACTCTCTGTCTGTGTCTTTCTCTTTCTGTGTGTCACACTCTCTGTCTGTGTGTCTCACTCTCTTGTCTTTGTGTCTCTCTCTGTCTGTGTGTCTCACACTCTCTGTCTGTGTGTCTCTCTCTGTCTGTGTGTCTCACACTCTCTGTCTGTGTGTCTCTCTCTGTCTGTGTGTCTCTCTCTGTCTGTGTGTCTCACACTCTCTGTTTGTGTGTCTCACACTCTCTGTCTGTGTATCTCTCTCTCTGTCTGTGTGTCTCACTCTCTGTCTGTGTGTCTCACACTCTGTCTGTGTGTCTCACACTCTCTGTCTGTGTATCTCTCTCTGTCTGTGTGTCTCTCTCTCTGTCTGTGTGTCTCACACTCTCTGTCTGTGTGTCTCTCACTCTCTGTCTGTGTGTCTCACTCTGTCTGTGTGTCTCTCTCTGTCTGTGTGTCTCACACTCTCTGTCTGTGTGTGTCTCTCTCTGTCTGTGTGTCTCACACTCTCTGTCTGTGTGTCTCACTCTGTCTGTGTGTCTCACTCTGTCTGTGTGTCTCTCTCTGTCTGTGTGTCTCACTCTCTGTCTGCGTGTCTCACACTCTCTGTCTGTGTCTCTCTCTCTGTCTGTGTGTCTCTCTCTCTGTCTGTGTGTCTCTCTCTCTGTCTGTGTGTCTCACACTCTCTGTCTGTGTGTCTCACACTCTCTGTCTGTGTGTCTCACTCTCTGTCTGTGTGTCTCTCTCTGTCTGTGTGTCTCACACTCTCTGTCTGTGTGTCTCACACTCTCTGTCTGTGTGTCTCACACTCTCTGTCTGTGTGTCTCACACTCTCTGTGTGTCTCACACTCTCTGTCTGTGTGTCTCTCTCTGTCTGTGTGTCTCTCTCTGTCTGTGTGTCTCTCTCTGTCTGTGTGTCTCTCTCTGTCTGTGTGTCTCACACTCTCTGTCTGTGTGTCTCACACTCTCTGTTTGTGTGTCTCTCTCTGTCTGTGTGTCTCTCTCTGTCTGTGTGACTCACACTCTCTGTCCGTGTCTCTCTCCATGTCTGTGTGTCTCTCTCTGTCTGTGTGTCTCACACTCTCTGTCTGTGTGTCTCTCTCTGTCTGTGTGTCCCTCTCTCTGTCTGTGTGTCTCACACTCTCTGTCTGTGTGTCTCTCTCTGTCTGTGTGTCTCACACACTCTGTCTGTGTGTCTCACTCTCTGTCTGTGTGTCTCTCTCTGTCTGTGTGTCTCACACTCTCTGTCTGTGTGTCTCTCTCTGTCTGTGTGTCTCTCTCTGTCTGTGTGTCTCTCTCTGTATGTGTGTCTCACACTCTCTGTCTGTGTGTCTCACACTCTCTGTTTGTGTGTCTCTCTCTGTCTGTGTCTCTCTCTGTCTGTGTGTCTCACACTCTCTGTCTGTGTGTGTCTCTCTGTCTGTGTCTCACAAACTCTGTCTGTGTGTCTCACACTCTCTGTCTGTGTGTCTCACTCTCTGTCTGTGTGTCTCACACTCTCTGTATGTTTGTCTCACTCTCTCTCTCTCTGTGTCTCACGCTCTCTGTCTGTGTGTCTCACACTCTCTGTCTGTGTGTCTCACACTCTCTGTCTGTGTGTCTCTCTGTCTGTGTGTCTCGCTCTCTGTCTGTGTGTCTCACTCTCTGTCTGTGTGTCTCACTCTCTGTCTGTGTGTGTCTCTCTCTCTGTCTGTGTGTCTCACACTCTCTGTCTGTGTGTCTCACACTCTCTGTCTGTGTGTCTCTCTCTGTCTTTGTGTCTCACACTCTCTGTCTGTGTGTCTCACACTGTCTGTGTGTCTCAAACTCTGTCTGTGTGTCTCTCGCTGTCTGTGTGTCTCACACTCTCTGTCTGTGTGTCTCACACTCTCTGTCTGTCTGTCTCACACTCTCTGTCTGTCTGTCTCTCTCTGTCTGTGTGTCTCACACTCTCTGTCTGTGTGTCTCTCTCTGTCTGTGTGTCTCTCTCTGTCTGTGTGACTCACACTCTCTGTCCGTGTCTCTCTCCATGTCTGTGTGTCTCTCTCTGTCTGTGTGTCTCACACTCTCTGTCTGTGTGTCTCTCTCTCTCTGTCTCACACTCTCTGTCTGTGTGTCTCACACTCTCTGTCTGTGTGTCTCACACTCTCTGTCTGTGTGTCTCACACTCTCTGTCTGTGTGTCTCACACTCTGTCTGTGTGTCTCTCTCTGTCTGTGTGTCTCACACTCTCTGTCTGTGTGTCTCACACTCTCTGTCTGTGTGTCTCACACTCTCTGTCTGTGTGTCTCTCTCTGTCTGTGTGTCTCACACTCTCTGTCTGTGTGTCTCACACTCTCTGTCTGTGTGTCTCACACTCTCTGTCTGTGTGTCTCACACTCTCTGTCTGTGTCTCTCTCTCTGTCTGTGTGTCTCTCTCTGTCTGTGTGTCTCACACTCTCTGTCTGTGTGTCTCACACTCTCTGTCTGTGTGTCTCTCTCTGTGTGTCTCACACTCTCTGTCTGTGTGTCTCACACTCTGTCTGTGTGTCTCACACTCTCTGTCTGTGTATCTCTCTCTGTCTGTGTGTATCTCTCTCTGTCTGTGTGTCTCTCTCTCTGTCTGTGTGTCTCACACTCTCTGTCTGTGTGTCTCTCACTCTCTGTCTGTGTGTCTCACTCTGTCTGTGTGTCTCTCTCTGTCTGTGTGTCTCACACTCTCTGTCTGTGTGTGTCTCTCTCTGTCTGTGTGTCTCACACTCTCTGTCTGTGTGTCTCACTCTGTCTGTGTGTCTCTCTCTGTCTGTGTGTCTCACTCTCTGTCTGCGTGTCTCACACTCTCTGTCTGTGTCTCTCTCTCTGTCTGTGTGTGTCTCTCTCTCTGTCTGTGTGTCTCTCTCTCTGTCTGTGTGTCTCACACTCTCTGTCTGTGTGTCTCACACTCTCTGTCTGTGTGTCTCACTCTCTGTCTGTGTGTCTCTCTCTGTCTGTGTGTCTCACACTCTCTGTCTGTGTGTCTCACACTCTCTGTGTCTCAAACTCTCTGTCTGTGTGTCTCTCTCTGTCTGTGTGTCTCTCTCTGTCTGTGTGTCTCTCTCTGTCTGTGTGTCTCTCTCTGTCTGTGTGTCTCACATTCTCTGTCTGTGTGTCTCACACTCTCTGTCTGTGTGTCTCACACTCTCTGTGTGTCTCACACTCTCTGTCTGTGTGTCTCTCTCTGTCTGTGTGTCTCTGTCTGTGTGTCTCTCTCTGTCTGTGTGTCTCACACTCTCTGTCTGTGTGTCTCACACTCTCTGTTTGTGTGTCTCTCTCTGTCTGTGTGTCTCTCTCTGTCTGTGTGTCTCACACTCTCTGTCTGTGTGTGTCTCTCTGTCTGTGTCTCACAAACTCTGTCTGTGTGTCTCACACTCTCTGTCTGTGTGTCTCACTCTCTGTCTGTGTGTCTCACTCTCTGTCTGTGTGTCTCACTCTCTCTGTCTGTGTATCTCACATTCTCTGTCTGTGTGTCTCACACTCTCTGTCTGTGTGTCTCACACTCTCTGTCTGTGTGTCTCACACTCTCTGTCTGTGTGTCTCTCTCTGTCTGTGTGTCCCTCTCTCTGTCTGTGTGTCTCACACACTCTGTCTGTGTGTCTCACTCTCTGTCTGTGTGTCTCACTCTCTGTCTGTGTGTCTCACACTCTCTGTCTGTGTGTCTCACACTCTCTGTGTCTCAAACTCTCTGTCTGTGTGTCTCTCTCTGTCTGTGTGTCTCTCTCTGTCTGTGTGTCTCACACTCTCTGTCTGTGTGTCTCGCACTCTCTGTCTGTGTGTCTCACACTCTCTGTCTGTGTGTCTCTCTCTGTCTGTGTGTCTCTCTCTGTCTGTGTGTCTCTCTCTGTATGTGTGTCTCACACTCTCTGTCTGTGTGTCTCACACTCTCTGTTTGTGTGTCTCTCTCTGTCTGTGTGTCTCTCTCTGTCTGTGTGTCTCTCTCTGTCTGTGTGTCTCACACTCTCTGTCTGTGTGTGTCTCTCTGTCTGTGTCTCACAAACTCTGTCTGTGTGTCTCACACTCTCTGTCTGTGTGTCTCACTCTCTGTCTGTGTGTCTCACTCTCTCTGTCTGTGTGTCTCACTCTCTCTCTCTCTGTGTCTCACGCTCTCTGTCTGTGTGTCTGACACTCTCTGTCTGTGTGTCTCACACTCTCTGTCTGTGTGTCTCTCTGTCTGTGTGTCTCGCTCTCTGTCTGTGTGTCTCACTCTCTGTCTGTGTGTGTCTCACTCTCTGTCTGTGTGTGTCTCTCTCTCTGTCTGTGTGTCTCTCTCTGTCTGTGTGTCTCACACTCTCTGTCTGTGTGTCTCTCTCTGTCTTTGTGTCTCACACTCTCTGTCTGTGTGTCTCACACTGTCTGTGTGTCTCAAACTCTGTCTGTGTGTCTCTCGCTGTCTGTGTGTCTCACACTCTCTGTCTGTGTGTCTCACGCTCTCTGTCTGTCTGTCTCACACTCTCGGTCTGTCTGTCTCTCTCTGTCTGTGTGTCTCACACTCTCTGTCTGTGTGTCTCTCTCTGTCTGTGTGTCTCTCTCTGTCTGTGTGTCTCTCTCTGTCTGTGTGACTCTCTCTGTCTGTGTGACTCACACTCTCTGTCCGTGTCTCTCTCCATGTCTGTGTGTCTCTCTCTGTCTGTGTGTCTCACACTCTCTGTCTGTGTGTCTCTCTCTCTCTGTCTCACGCTCTCTGTATGTGTGTCTCACACTCTCTGTCTGTGTGTCTCACACTCTGTCTGTGTGTCTCTCTCTGTCTGTGTGTCTCTCTCTGTCTGTGTGTCTCACACTCTCTGTCTGTGTGTCTCACACTCTCTGTCTGTGTGTCTCTCCCTGTCTGTGTGTCTCACACTCTCTGTCTGTGTGTCTCTCTCTGTCTGTGTGTCTCTCTCTGTCTGTGTGTCTCGCACTCTCTGTCTGTGTGTCTCACACTCTCTGTCTGTGTGTCTCACACTCTCTGTCTGTGTCTCTCTCTCTGTGTGTCTCACACTCTCTGTCTGTGTGTCTCTCTCTGTCTGTGTGTCTCACACTCTCTGTCTGTGTGTCTCACACTCTCTGTCTGTGTGTCTCTCTCTGTCTGTGTGTCTCTTTCTGTCTGTGTGACTCACACTCTCTGTCCGTGTCTCTCTCCATGTCTGTGTGTCTCTCTCTGTCTGTGTGTCTCACACTCTCTGTCTGTGTGTCTCTCTCTCTCTGTCTCACACTCTCTGTCTGTGTGTCTCACACTCTCTGTCTGTGTGTCTCTCTCTGTCTGTGTGTCTCACACTCTCTGTCTGTGTGTCTCACACTCTCTGTCTGTGTGTCTCACACTCTCTGTCTGTGTGTCTCTCTCTGTGTGTCTCTCTCTGTCTGTGTGTCTCACACTCTCTGTCTGTGTGTCTCACACTCTCTGTCTGTGTCTCTCTCTCTGTCTGTGTGTCTCTCTCTGTCTGTGTGTCTCACACTCTCTGTCTGTGTGTCTCACACTCTCTGTCTGTGTGTCTCTCTCTGTGTGTCTCACACTCTCTGTCTGTGTGTCTCTCTCTGTCTGTGTGTCTCACACTCTCTGTCTGTGTGTCTCACACTCTCTGTCTGTGTGTCTCTCTCTGTCTGTGTGTCTCACTCTCTCTGTCTGTGTGTCTCACACTCTCTGTCTGTGTGTCTCACACTCCTCTGTCTGTGTGTCTCTCTCTGTCTGTGTGTCTCTCTCTGTCTGTGTGTCTCTCTCTGTATGTGTGTCTCACACTCTCTGTCTGTGTGTCTCACACTCTCTGTTTGTGTGTCTCTCTCTGTCTGTGTGTCTCTCTCTGTCTGTGTCTCTCACACTCTCTGTCTGTGTGTCTCACACTCTCTGTCTGTGTGTCTCTCACTCTGTCTGTGTCTCTCTCTCTCTCTGTCTGTGTGTCTCTCTCTGTCTGTGTGTCTCACACTCTCTGTCTGTGTGTCTCACACTCTCTGCCTGTGTCTCTCTCTGTCTGTGTGTCTCACACTCTCTGTCTGTGTGTCTCTCTCTGTCTGTGTCTCACACACTCTGTCTGTGTGTCTCACACTCTCTGTCTGTGTGTCTCACTCTCTGTCTGTGTGTCTCACTCTCTCTGTCTGTGTGTCTCACACTCTCTGTCTGTGTGTCTCACTCTCTCTGTCTGTGTGTCTCACACTCTCTGTCTGTGTGTCTCACACTCTCTGTCTGTGTGTCTCTATCTTTCTGTGTGTCTCACACTCTCTGTCTGTGTGTCTCACACTCTCTGTCTGTGTGTCTCTGTCTGTCTGTGTGCCTCTCTCTGTCTGTGTGTCTCACACTCTCTGTCTGTGTGTCTCACGGTCTCTGTCTGTGTGTCTCACGGTCTCTGTCTGTGTGTCTCACACTCTGTCTGTGTGTCTCACACTCTCTGTCTGTGTGTCTCACACTCTCTGTCTGTGTGTCTCACACTCTCTGTCTGTGTGTCTCTCTCTGTCTGTGTGTCTCTCTCTGTCTGTGTGTGTCACACTCTCTGTTTGTGTGTCTCTCTCTGTCTGTGTGTCTCTCTCTGTCTGTGTGACTCACACTCTCTGTCTGTGTCTCTCTGTCTGTGTGTCTCTCTCTGTGTATCTCACACTCTCTGTCTGTGTGTCTCACACTCTCTGTCTGTGTGTCTCACACTCTCTGTCTGTGTGTCTCACACTCTCTGTCTGTGTCTCTCTCTCTGTCTGTGTGTCTCTCTCTGTCTGTGTGTCTCACACTCTCTGTCTGTGTCTCTCTCTCTGTCTGTGTGTCTCTCTCTGTCTGTGTGTCTCACACTCTCTGTCTGTGTGTCTCACACTCTCTGTCTGTGTGTCTCTCTCTGTGTGTCTCACACACTCTGTCTGTGTGTGTCTCTCTGTCTGTGTGTCTCACTCTCTGTCTGTGTGTCTCACACTCTCTGTCTGTGTGTCTCTCTCTGTCTGTGTGTCTCTCTCTGTCTGTGTGTCTCTCTCTGTCTGTGTGTCTCACACTCTCTGTCTGTGTGTCTCACACTCTCTGTCTGTGTGTCTCACACTTTCTGTGTGTCTCACTCTCTCTGTCTGTGTGTCTCACACTCTCTGTCTGTGTGTCTCTCTCTCTGTCTGTGTGTCTCTCTCTCTGTCTGTGTGTCTCACTCTCTGTCTGTGTCTCTCACTCTCTGTCTGTGTGTCTCACTCTCTGTCTGTGTGTCTCTCTCTGTCTGTGTGTCTCACACTCTCTGTCTGTGTGTCTCACACTCTGTCTGTGTGTCTCACACTCTGTCCGTGTGTCTCTCTCTGTCTGTGTGTCTCACACTCTCTGTCTGTGTGTCTCACACTCTCTGTCTGTGTGTCTCACACTCTCTGTCTGTGTGTCTCTCTCTGTCTGTGTGTCTCTCTCTGTCTGTGTGTCTCACACTCTGTCTGTGTGTCTCTCTCTGTCTGTGTGTCTCTCTCTGTCTGTGTGACTCACACTCTCTGTCTGTGTCTCTCTCTTTGTCTGTGTGTCTCTCTCTGTCTGTGTGTCTCACACTCTCTGTCTGTGTGTCTCTCTCTGTCTGTGTGTCTCACACTCTCTGTCTGTGTGTCTCACACTCTCTGTCTGTGTGTCTCTCTCTGTCTGTGTGTCTCACACTCTCTGTCTGTGTGTCTCTCTCTGTCTGTGTGTCTCTCTCTGTCTGTGTGACTCACACTCTCTGTCCGTGTCTCTCTCCATGTCTGTGTGTCTCTCTCTGTCTGTGTGTCTCACACTCTCTGTCTGTGTGTCTCTCTCTCTCTGTCTCACACTCTCTGTCTGTGTGTCTCACACTCTCTGTCTGTGTGTCTCACACTCTCTGTCTGTGTGTCTCTCTCTGTCTGTGTGTCTCACACTCTCTGTCTGTGTGTCTCACACTCTCTGTCTGTGTGTGTCTCTCTGTCTGTGTGTCTCACACTCTCTGTCTGTGTGTCTCACACTCTCTGTCTGTGTGTCTCACACTCTCTGTCTGTGTCTCTCTCTCTGTCTGTGTGTCTCTCTCTGTCTGTGTGTCTCACACTCTCTGTCTGTGTGTCTCACACTCTCTGTCTGTGTGTCTCTCTCTGTGTGTCTCACACTCTCTGTCTGTGTGTCTCTCTCTGTCTGTGTGTCTCACACTCTCTGTCTGTGTGTCTCACACTCTCTGTCTGTGTGTCTCACACTCTCTGTCTGTGTGTCTCTCTCTGTCTGTGTGTCTCACTCTCTCTGTCTGTGTGTCTCACACTCTCTGTCTGTGTGTCTCACACTCCTCTGTCTGTGTGTCTCTCTCTGTCTGTGTGTCTCTCTCTGTCTGTGTGTCTCTCTCTGTATGTGTGTCTCACACTCTCTGTCTGTGTGTCTCACACTCTCTGTTTGTGTGTCTCTCTCTGTCTGTGTGTCTCTCTCTGTCTGTGTGTCTCACACTCTCTGTCTGTGTGTCTCACACTCTCTGTCTGTGTGTCTCTCTCTCTGTCTGTGTCTCTCTCTCTCTGTTTGTGTGTCTCTCTCTGTCTATGTGTCTCACACTCTCTGTCTGTGTGTCTCACACTCTCTGCCTGTGTCTCTCTCTGTCTGTGTGTCTCACACTCTCTGTCTGTGTGTCTCTCTCTGTCTGTGTCTCACACACTCTGTCTGTGTGTCTCACACTCTCTGTCTGTGTGTCTCACTCTCTGTCTGTGTGTCTCACTCTCTCTGTCTGTGTGTCTCACACTCTCTGTCTGTGTGTCTCACACTCTCTGTCTGTGTGTCTCTCTCTGTCTGTGTGTCTCACTCTCTCTGTCTGTGTGTCTCACACTCTCTGTCTGTGTGTCTCACACTCCTCTGTGTGTCTCTCTCTGTCTGTGTGTCTCTCTCTGTCTGTGTGTCTCTCTCTGTATGTGTGTCTCACACTCTCTGTCTGTGTGTCTCACACTCTCTGTTTGTGTGTCTCTCTCTGTCTGTGTGTCTCTCTCTGTCTGTGTCTCACACTCTCTGTCTGTGTGTCTCACACTCTCTGTCTGTGTGTCTCTCTCTCTGTCTGTGTCTCTCTCTCTCTCTGTCTGTGTGTCTCTCTCTGTCTGTGTGTCTCACACTCTCTGTCTGTGTGTCTCACACTCTCTGCCTGTGTCTCTCTCTGTCTGTGTGTCTCACACTCTCTGTCTGTGTGTCTCTCTCTGTCTGTGTCTCACACACTCTGTCTGTGTGTCTCACACTCTCTGTCTGTGTGTCTCACTCTCTGTCTGTGTGTCTCACACTCTCTGTCTGTGTGTCTCACTCTCTCTGTCTGTGTGTCTCACACTCTCTGTCTGTGTGTCTCACACTCTCTGTCTGTGTGTCTCTCTCTTTCTGTGTGTCTCACACTCTCTGTCTGTGTGTCTCACACTCTCTGTCTGTGTGTCTCTCTCTGTCTGTGTGTCTCACACTCTCTGTCCGTGTGTCTCTCTCTGTCTGTGTGTCTCACACTCTGTGTCTGTGTGTCACACTCTCTGTCTGTGTGTCTCACTCTCTGTCTGTGTGTCTCTCGCTCTCTGTCTGTGTGTCTCACACTCTCTGTCTGTGTGTCTCTCTCTGTCTGTGTGTCTCTCTCTGTCTGTGGGTCTCACACTCTCTGTCTGTGTGTCTCACACTCTCTGAGTGTCTCACTCTCTCTGTCTGTGTGTCTCACACTCTCTGTCTGTGTGTCTCACTCTCTGTCTGTGTGTCTCACTCTCTGTCTGTGTGTCTCACACTCTCTGTCTGTGTGTCTCACACTCTCTGTCTGTGTGTCTCTCTCTGTCTGTGTGTCTCACACTCTCTGTCTGTGTGTCTCACACTCTCTGTCTGTGTGTCTCACACTCTCTGTCTGTGTGTCTCACTCTCTGTCTGTGTCTCACACTCTCTGTCTGTGTGTCTCACACTCTCTGTCTGTGTGTCTCTCACTCTCTGTTTGTGTGTCTCACACTCTCTGTCTGTGTGTCTCACACTCTCTGTCTGTGTGTCTCACTCTCTCTGTCTGTGTATCACTCTCTGTCTGTGTGTCTCACACTCTCTGTCTGTGTGTCTCTCTCTGTCTGTGTGTCTCACACTCCCTGTCTGTGTGTCTCTCCCTGTCTGTGTGTCTCTCCCTGTCTGTGTGTCTCACACTCTCTGTCTGTGTGTCTCACACTCTCTGTCTGTGTCTCTCTCTTTCTGTGTGTCTCTCTCTCTGTCTGTGTGTCTCACACTCTCTGTCTGTGTATCACTATCTGTCTGTGTCTCACACTCTCTGTCTGTGTGTCTCACACTCTCTGTCTGTGTGTCTCACTCTCTCTGTCTGTGTATCACTCTCTGTCTGTGTGTCTCACACTCTCTGTCTGTGTGTCTCACACTCCCTGTCTGTGTGTCTCTCTCTGTCTGTGTGTCTCACACTCTCTGTCTGTGTGTCTCACACTCTCTGTCTGTGTGTCTCACACTCTCTGTGTGTCACACTCTCTGTCTGTGTGTCTCACTCTCTGTCTGTGTGTCTCTATCGACTGTGTGTCTCACTCTCTCTGTCTGTGTGTCTCACACTCTCTGCCTGTGTGTCTCTCTCTGTCTGTGTGTCTCACACTCTCTGTCTGTGTCTCTCTCTCTGTCTGTGTGTCTCTCTCTGTCTGTGTGTCTCACACGCTCTGTGTGTCTCACACTCTCTGTCTGTGTGTGTCTCTCTCTGTCTGTGTGTCTCACACTCTCTGTCTGTGTGTCTCACACTCTCTGTTTGTGTGTCTCACACTCTCTGTCTGTGTATCTCTCTCTCTGTCTGCGTGTCTCTCTCTCTGTCTGTGTGTCTCACTCTCTGTCTGTGTGTCTCACTCTCTGTCTGTGTGTCTCACACTCTCTGTCTGTGTGTCTCACACTCTCTGTCTGTGTATCTCTCTCTGTCTGTGTGTCTCACACTCTCTGTCTGTGTGTGTCTCTCTCTGTCTGTGTGTCTCACACTCTCTGTCTGTGTGTCTCACTCTGTCTGTGTGTCTCTCTCTGTCTGTGTGTCTCACTCTCTGTCTGCGTGTCTCACACTCTCTGTCTGTGTGTCTCACACTCTCTGTCTGTGTGTCTCACACTATCTGTCTGTGTATCTCACACTCTCTGTCTGTGTGTCTCACACTCTCTGTCTGTGTCTCTCTCTCTGACTGTGTGTCTCTCTCTCTGTCTGTGTGTCTCTCTCTCTGTGTGTCTCACACTCTCTGTCTGTGTGTCTCTCTCTGTCTGTGTGTCTCACACTCTCTGTCTGTGTGTCTCACACTCTCTGTGTGTCTCTCTCTGTCTGTGTGTCTCACACTCTCTGTCTGTGTGTCTCACACTCTCTGTGTGTCTCAAACTCTCTGTCTGTGTGTCTCTCTCTGTCTGTGTGTCTCTCTCTGTCTGTGTGTCTCTCTCTGCCTGTGTGTCTCACACTCTCTGTCTGTGTGTCTCACACTCTCTGTCTGTGTGTCTCACCTCTCTGTGTGTCTCACACTCTCTGTCTGTGTGTCTCTCTCTGTCTGTGTGTCTCTCTCTGTCTGTGTGTCTCTCTCTGTATGTGTGTCTCACACTCTGTCTGTGTGTCTCACACTCTCTGTTTGTGTGTCTCTCTCTGTCTGTGTGTCTCTCTCTGTCTGTGTGTCTCACACTCTCTGTCTGTGTGTCTCTCTCTGTCTGTGTGTCTCACACTCTCTGTCTGTGTGTCTCACACTCTCTGTCTTTGTGTCTCTCTGTCTGTGTGTCTCACACTCTCTGCCTGTGTCTCTCTCTGTCTGTGTGTCTCTCTCTGTCTGTGTGTCTCACACTCTCTGTCTCTGTGTGTCTCTCTGTCTGTGCGTCTCTCTCTCTGTCTGTGTCTCTCTCTCTGTCTGTGTGTCTCTATCTCTCTGTCTGTGTGTCTCACACTCTCTGTCTGTGTGTCTCACACTCTCTGTCTGTGTGTCTCACACTCTCTGTCTGTGTCTCTCTCTGTCTGTGTGTCTCTCTCTCTGTCTGTGTGTCTCTCTCTGTCTGTGTGTCTCACACTCTCTGTCTGTGTGTCTCTCTCTGTCTGTGTGTCTCACACTCTCTGTCTGTGTGTCTCACACTCTCTGTCTGTGTGTCTCACACTCTCTGTCTGTGTGTCTCACTGTCTGTGTGTCTCACACTCTCTGTCTGTGTGTCTCACACTCTCTGTCTGTGTGTCTCACACTCTCTGTCTGTGTGTCTCTCTCTCTGTCTGTGTGTCTCTCTCTGTCTGTGTGTCTCACACTCTCTGTCTGTGTGTCTCTCTCTGTCTGTGTGTCTCACATACACTGTGTGTCTCACACTCTGTGTGTCTCACACTCTCTGTCTGTGTGTCTCTCTCTGTCTGTGTGTCTCACACTCTCTGTCTGTGTGTCTCACACTCTCTGTCTGTATCTCACACTCTCTGTCTGTGTCACTCTCTGTCTGTGTGTCTCTCTCCCTGTCTGTGTGTCTCTCTCTGTCTGTGTGTCTCACACTCTCTGTCTGTGTGTCTCTCTCTGTCTGTGTGTCTCACACTCTCTGTCTGTGAGTCTCTCACACTCTGTCTGTGTGTCTCTCTCTGTCTGTATCTCACACTCTCTGTCTGTGTCACTCTCTGTCTGTGTGTCTCTCTCTCTGTCTGTGTGTCTCTCTCTGTCTGTGTGTCTCACACTCTCTGTCTGTGTGTCTCACTCTCTCTGTCTGTGTGTCTCACTCTCTCTGTCTGTGTGTCTCTCTCTGTCTGTGTGTCTCACACTCTCTGTCTGTGTGTCTCACACTCTCTGTCTGTGTCTCTCTCTCTCTCTGTCTGTGTGTCTCTCTCTCTGTCTGTGTGTCTCACACTCTCTGTCTGTGTGTCCCACACTCTCTGTCTGTGTCTCTCTCTGTCTGTGTGTCTCTCTCTCTGTCTGTGTGTCTCTCTCTCTGTCTGTGTGTCTCACACTCTCTGTCTGTGTGTCTCTCTCTCTGTCTGTGTGTCTCTCTCTGTCTGTGTGTCTCACACTCTCTGTCTGTGTGTCTCACACTCTTTGTCTGTGTCTCTCTCTGTGTGTCTCTCTCTCTGTCTGCGTGTCTCTCTCTGTCTGTGTGTCTCACACTCTCTGTCTGTGTGTCTCACACTCTCTGTGTGTCTCTCTCTGTCCGTGTGTCTCACTCTCTCTGTCTGTGTGTCTCACACTCTCTGTCTGTGTGTCTCACACTCTCTGTCAGTGTCTCTCTCTGTCTGTGTGTCTCACACTCTCTGTCTGTGTGTCTCTCTCTGTCTGTGTGTCTCACACACTCTGTCTGTGTGTCTCTCTCTCTGTCTGTGTGTCTCTCTCTGTCTGTGTGTCTCTCTCTGTCTGTGTGTCTCACACTCTCTTTCTGTGTGTCTCACACCTTCTGTCTGTGTGTCTCACACTCTCTGTCTGTGTCTCTCACACTCTCTGTCTGTGTCTCTCACACTTTCTGTCTGTGTGTCTCTCTCTCTGTCTGTGTGTCTCCCTCTGTCTGTGTGTCTCACACTCTCTGTCTGTGTCTCTCTCTGTCTGTGTCTCTGTCTGTGTATCTTACACTCTCTGTGTGTCTCACACTCTCTGTCTGTGTGTCTCTCTCTGTCTGTGTGTCTCTCTCTGTCTGTGTGTCTCACACTCTCTGTCTGTGTGTCTCACTCTCTGTCTGTGTCTCACACTCTCTGTCTGTGTGTCTCACACTCTCTGTCTGTGTGTCTCTCTCTGTCTGTGTGTCTCACACTCTCTGTCTGTGTGTCTCACACTCTGTGTGTCTCTCTCTGTCTGTGTGTGTCTCTCTCTGTCTGTGTGTCACTCTCTGTCTGTGTGTCTCACACTCTCTGTCTGCGTGTCTCACTCTCTCTGCCTGTGTGTATCTCTCTCTGTCTGTGTGTCTCACTCTCTGTCTGTGTGTCTCTCTCTCTGTCTGTGTGTCTCACTCTCTGTCTGTGTGTCTCACTCTCTGTCTGTGTGTCTCTCTCTGTCTGTGTGTCTCACACTCTCTCTCTGTGTGTCACTCTCTGTCTGTGTGTCTCACACTCTCTGTCTGTGTGTCTCACTCTCTGTCTGTGTGTCTCACACTCTCTGTCTGTGTGTCTCTCTCTGTCTGTGTGTCCCTCTCTGTCTGTGTGTCTCACACTCTCTGTGTGTCTCACACTCTCTGTCTGTGTGTCTCACACTCTCTGTCTGTGTGTCTGTCTGTCTGTGTGTCTCACACTCTCTGTCAGTGTGTCTCACTCTCTCTGTCTGTGTGTCTCTCTCTCTGTCTGTGTGTCTCTCTCTCTGTCTGTGTGTCTCACACTCTCTGTCTGTGTGTCCCTCTCTGTCAGTGTGTGTGTCTCTCTGTCTGTGTGTCTCTCTGTCTGTGTGTCTCACACTCTCTGTCTGTGTGTCTCACACTCTCTGTCTGTGTGTCTCACACTCTCTGTCTGTGTGTCTCTCTGTCTGTGTGTCTCACACTCTCTGTCTGTGTGTCTCTCTCTCTGTCTGTGTGTCTCACACTCTCTGTCAGTGTGTCTCACTCTCTCTGTCTGTGTGTCTCTCTCTCTGTCTGTGTGTCTCAGACTCTCTGTCTGTGTATCTCACACTCTCTGTCTGTGTGTCTCACACTCTCTGTCTGTGTCTCTCTCTCTGTCTGTGTGTCTCTCTCTCTGTCTGTGTGTCTCTCTCTCTGTCATTGTGTCTCACACTCTCTGTCTGTGTGTCTCTCTCTGTCTGTGTGTCTCACACTCTCTGTCTGTGTGTCAGGATTGGCAGCTAAACGTTCCAGGATTTAGATGTTTCAGGCGGGATAGAGGGGGATGTAAAAGGGGAGGCGGAGTTGCGCTACTTGTTCAGGAGAGTATCACAGCTATACAGCGAGAGGACACCTCAGAGGGCAGTGAGGCTATATGGGTAGAGATCAGGAATAAGAAGGGTGCAGTCACAATGTTGGGGGTATACTACAGGCCTCCCAACAGCCAGCGGGAGATAGAGGAGCAGATAGGTAGACAGATTTTGGAAAAGAGTAAAAACAACAGGGTTGTGGTGATGGGAGACTTCAACTTCCCCAATATTGACTGGGACTCACTTAGTGCCAGGGGCTTAGACGGGGCAGAGTTTGTAAGGAGCATCCAGGAGGGCTTCTTAAAACAATATGTAAACAGTCCAACTAGGGAAGGGGCGGTACTGGACCTGGTATTGGGGAATGAGCCCGGCCAGGTGGTAGATGTTTCAGTAGGGGAGCATTTCGGTAACAGTGACCACAATTCAGTAAGTTTTAAAGTACTGGTGGACAAGGATAAGAGTGGTCCGAGGATGAATGTGCTAAACTGGGGGAAGGCTAATTATAACAATATTAGGCGGGAACTGAAGAACATAGATTGGGGGCGGATGTTTGAGGGCAAATCAACATCTGACATGTGGGAGGCTTTCAAGTGTCAGTTGAAAGGAATACAGGACAGGCATGTTCCTGTGAGGAAGAAAGATAAATACGGCAATTTTCGGGAACCTTGGATGACGAGTGATATTGTAGGCCTCGTCAAAAAGAAAAAGGAGGCATTTGTCAGGGCTAAAAGGCTGGGAACAGACGAAGCCTGTGTGGCATATAAGGAAAGTAGGAAGGAACTTAAGCAAGGAGTCAGGAGGGCTAGAAGGGGTCATGAAAAGGCATTGGCAAATAGGGTTAAGGAAAATCCCAAGGCTTTTTACACTTACATAAAAAGTAAGAGGGTAGCCAGGGAAAGGGTTGGCCCACTGAAGGATAGGCAAGGGAATCTATGTGTGGAGCCAGAGGAAATGGGCGAGGTACTAAATGAATACTTTGCATCAGTATTCACCAAAGAGAAGGAATTGGTAGATGTTGAGTCTGGAGAAGGGGGTGTAGATAGCCTGGGTCACATTGTGATCCAAAAAGACGAGGTGTTGGGTGTCTTAAAAAATATTAAGGTAGATAAGTCCCCAGGGCCGGATGGGATCTACCCCAGAATACTGAAGGAGGCTGGAGAGGAAATTGCTGAGGCCTTGACAGAAATCTTTGGATCCTCGCTGTCTTCAGGGGATGTCCCGGAGGACTGGAGAATAGCCAATGTTGTTCCTCTGTTTAAGAAGGGTGGCAGGGATAATCCCGGGAACTACAGGCCGGTGAGCCTTACTTCAGTGGTAGGGAAATTACTGGAGAGAATTCTTCGAGACAGGATCTACTCCCATTTGGAAGCAAATGGACGTATTAGTGAGAGGCAGCACGGTTTTGTGAAGGGGAGGTCGTGTCTCACTAACTTGATAGAGTTTTTCGAGGAGGTCACTAAGATGATTGATGCAGGTAGGGCAGTAGATGTTGTCTATATGGACTTCAGTAAGGCCTTTGACAAGGTCCCTCATGGTAGACTAGTACAAAAGGTGAAGTCACACGGGATCAGGGGTGAACTGGCAAGGTGGATACAGAACTGGCTAGGCCATAGAAGGCAGAGGGTAGCAATGGAGGGATGCTTTTCTAATTGGAGGGCTGTGACCAGTGGTGTTCCACAGGGATCAGTGCTGGGACCTTTGCTCTTTGTAGTATATATAAATGATTTGGAGGAAAATGTAACTGGTCTGATTAGTAAGTTTGCAGACGACACAAAGGTTGGTGGAATTGCGGATAGCGATGAGGACTGTCTGAGGATACAGCAGGATTTAGATTGTCTGGAGACTTGGGCGGAGAGATGGCAGATGGAGTTTAACCTGGACAAATGTGAGGTAATGCATTTTGGAAGGGCTAATGCAGGTAGGGAATATACAGTGAATGGTAGAACCCTCAAGAGTATTGAAAGTCAAAGAGATCTAGGAGTACAGGTCCACAGATCACTGAAAGGGGCTACACAGGTGGAGAAGGTAGTCAAGAAGGCATACGGCATGCTTGCCTTCATTGGCCGGGGCATTGAGTATAAGAATTGGCAAGTCATGTTGCAGCTGTATAGAACCTTAGTTAGGCCACACTTGGAGTATAGTGTTCAATTCTGGTCGCCACACTACCAGAAGGATGTGGAGGCTTTAGAGAGGGTGCAGAAGAGATTTACCAGAATGTTGCCTGGTATGGAGGGCATAAGCTATGAGGAGCGATTGAATAAACTCGGTTTGTTCTCACTGGAACGAAGGAGGTTGAGGGGCGACCTGATAGAGGTATACAAAATTATGAGGGGCATAGACAGAGTGGATAGTCAGAGGCTTTTCCCCAGGGTAGAGGGGTCAATTACTAGGGGGCATAGGTTTAAGGTGAGAGGGGCAAAGTTTAGAGTAGATGTACGAGGCAAGTTTTTTACGCAGAGGGTAGTGGGTGCCTGGAACTCACTACCGGAGGAGGTAGTGGAGGCAGGGACGATAGGGACATTTAAGGGGCATCTTGACAAATATATGAATAGGATGGGAATAGAAGGATACGGACCCAGGAAGTGTAGAAGATTGTAGTTTAGTCGGGCAGTATGGTCGGCACGGGCTTGGAGGGCCGAAGGGCCTGTTCCTGTGCTGTACATTTCTTTGTTCTTTGTTCTTTGTTTGTCTCACACTCTCTGTCTGTGTGTCTCTCTCTGTCTGTGTGTCTCACACTCTCTGTCTGTGTGTCTCACACTCTCTGTGTGTCTCAAACTCTCTGTCTGTGTGTCTCTCTCTGTCTGTGTGTCTCTCTCTGCCTGTGTGTCTCACACTCTCTGTCTGTGTGTCTCACACTCTCTGTGTGTCTCACACTCTCTGTCTGTGTGTCTCTCTCTGTCTGTGTGTCTCTCTCTGTCTGTGTGTCTCTCTCTGTCTGTGTGTCTCTCTCTGTATGTGTGTCTCACACTCTGTCTGTGTGTCTCACACTCTCTGTTTGTGTGTCTCTCTCTCTGTCTGTGTGTCTCTATCTCTCTGTCTGTGTGTCTCACACTCTCTGTCTGTGTGTCTCACACTCTCTGTTTGTGTGTCTCACACTCTCTGTCTGTGTCTCTCTCTGTCTGTGTGTCTCTCTCTCTGTCTGTGTGTCTCTCTCTGTCTGTGTGTCTCACACTCTCTGTCTGTGTGTCTCTCTCTGTCTGTGTGTCTCACACTCTCTGTCTGTGTGTCTCACACTCTCTGTCTTTGTGTCTCTCTGTCTGTGTGTCTCACACTCTCTGCCTGTGTCTCTCTCTGTCTGTGTGTCTCTCTCTGTCTGTGTGTCTCACACTCTCTGTCTCTGTGTCTCTCTCTGTCTGTGTGTCTCTCTCTCTGTCTGTGTGTCTCTCTCTGTCTGTGTGTCTCACACTCTCTGTCTGTGTGTCTCACACTCTCTGTCTGTGTGTCTCACTGTCTGTGTGTCTCACACTCTCTGTCTGTGTGTCTCACACTCTCTGTGTCTCACACTCTCTGTCTGTGTGTCTCTCTCTCTGTCTGTGTGTCTCACACTCTCTGTCTGTGTGTCTCACACTCTCTGTCTGTGTGTCTCTCTCTGTCTGTGTGTCTGACACACACTGTGTGTCTCACGCTCTGTGTCTCACACTCTCTGTCTGTGTGTCTCTCTCTGTCTGTGTGTCTCACACTCTCTGTCTGTGTGTCTCACACTCTCTGTCTGTATCTCACACTCTCTGTCTGTGTCTCTCTCTGTCTGTGTGTCTCTCTCTCTGTCTGTGTGTCTCTCTCTGTCTGTGTGTCTCACACACACTGTGTGTCTCACACTCTGTGTGTCTCACACTCTCTGTCTGTGTGTCTCTCTCTGTCTGTGTGTCTCACACTCTCTGTCTGTGTGTCTCACACTCTCTGTCTGTATCTCACACTCTCTGTCTGTGTCACTCTCTGTCTGTGTGTCTCTCTCTCTGTCTGTGTGTCTCTCTCTGTCTGTGTGTCTCACACTCTCTGTCTGTGTGTCTCTCTCTGTCTGTGTGTCTCACACTCTCTGTCTGTGAGTCTCTCACACTCTGTGTGTCTCTCTATGTCTGTGTGTCTCACACTCTCTGTCTGTGTGTCTCTCTCTCTGTCTGTGTGTCTCTCTCTCTGTCTGTGTGTCTCTCTCAGTCTGTGTGTCTCACACTCTCTGTCTGTGTGTCTCACTCTCTCTGTCTGTGTGTCTCACTCTCTCTGTCTGTGTGTCTCTCTCTGTCTGTGTGTCTCACACTCTCTGTCTGTGTGTCTCACACTCTCTGTCTGTGTGTCTCTCTCTCTGTCTGTGTGTCTCTCACTCTCTGTCTGTGTGTCTCTCTCTCTGTCTGTGTGTCTCTCTCTGTCTGTGTGTCTCACACTCTCTGTCTGTGTGTCTCACACTCTTTGTCTGTGTCTCTCACTGTCTGTGTGTCTCACACTCTCTGTCTGTGTGTCTCACACTCTCTGTGTGTCAATCTCTGTCTGTGTGTCTCACTCTCTCTGTCTGTGTGTCTCACACTCTCTGTCTGTGTGTCTCACACTCTCTGTCTGTGTGTCTCACACTCTCTGTCTGTATGTCTCACACTCTCTGTCAGTGTCTCTCTCTGTCTGTGTGTCTCACACTCTCTGTCTGTGTGTCTCTCTCTGTCTGTGTGTCTCACACTCTCTGTCTGTGTGTCTCTCTCTCTGTCTGTGTGTCTCTCTCTGTCTGTGTGTGTCTCTCTCTGTCTGTGTGTCTCACACTCTCTGTCTGTGTGTCTCACACTTTCTGTCTGTGTGTCTCACACTCTCTGTCTGTGTCTCTCACACGCTCTGTCTGTGTCTCTCACACTTTCTGTCTGTGTGTCTCTCTCTCTGTCTGTGTGTCTCTCTCTCTGTCTGTGTGTCTCTCTCTCTGTCTGTGTGTCTCACACTCTCTGTCTGTGTGTCTCACACTCTCTGTCTGTGTGTCTCTCTCTGTCTGTGTGTCTCACACTCTCTGTCTGTGTGTCTCACACTCTCTGTCTGTGTGTCTCTCTCTGTCTGTGTGTCTCTCTCTGTCTGTGTGTCTCACACTCTCTGTCTGTGTCTCTCTCTGTCTGTGTGTCTCTGTCTGTGTATCTTACACTCTCTGTGTGTCTCACACTCTCTGTCTGTGTGTCTCACACTCTCTGTCTGTGTGTCTCTCTCTGTCTGTGTGTCTCTCTCTGTCTGTGTGTCTCACACTCTCTGTCTGTGTGTCTCACTCTCTGTCTGTGTCTCACACTCTCTGTCTGTGTGTCTCACACTCTCTGTCTGTGTGTCTCTCTCTGTCTGTGTGTCTCACACTCTCTGTCTGTGTGTCTCACACTCTCTGTGTGTCTCTCTCTGTCTGTGTGTCTCTCTCTCTGTCTGTGTGTCACTCTCTGTCTGTGTGTCTCACACTCTCTGTCTGCGTGTCTCACTCTCTCTGTCTGCGTGTCTCACTCTCTCTGCCTGTGTGTATCTCTCTCTGTCTGTGTGTCTCACACTCTCTCTCTCTGTGTCACTCTCTGTCTGTGTGTCTCACACTCTCTGTCTGTGTGTCTCACTCTCTGTCTGTGTGTCTCACACTCTCTGTCTGTGTGTCTCTCTCTGTCTGTGTGTCCCTCTCTGTCTGTGTGTCTCACACTCTCTGTGTGTCTCACACTCTCTGTCTGTGTGTCTCACACTCTCTGTCTGTGTGTCTCTCTGTCTGTGTGTCTCACACTCTCTGTCTGTGTGTCTCTCTCTCTGTCTGTGTGTCTCTCTCTCTGTCTGTGTGTCTCACACTCTCTGTCAGTGTGTCTCACTCTCTCTGTCTGTGTGTCTCTCTCTCTGTCTGTGTGTCTCTCTCTCTGTCTGTGTGTCTCACACTCTCTGTCTGTGTGTCCCTCTCTGTCAGTGTGTGTGTCTCTCTGTCTGTGTGTCCCTCTCTGTCTGTGTGTCTCACACTCTCTGTCTGTGTGTCTCTCTCTCTGTCTGTGTGTCTCTCTCTCTGTCTGTGTGTCTCACACTCTCTGTCTGTGTGTCTCACACTCTCTGTCTGTGTGTCTCACACTCTCTGTCTGTGTGTCTCTCTCTGTCTGTGTGTCTCACACTCTCTGTCTGTGTCTCTCTCTGTCTGTGTGTCTCTGTCTGTGTATCTTACACTCTCTGTGTGTCTCACACTCTCTGTCTGTGTGTCTCACACTCTCTGTCTGTGTGTCTCACACTCTCTGTCTGTGTGTCTCACACTCTCTGTCTGTGTGTCTCACACTCTCTGTCTGTGTGTCTCACTCTCTGTCTGTGTCTCACACTCTCTGTCTGTGTGTCTCACACTCTCTGTCTGTGTGTCTCTCTCTGTCTGTGTGTCTCACACTGTCTGTGTGTCTCACACTCTCTGTGTGTCTCTCTCTGTCTGTGTGTCTCTCTCTCTGTCTGTGTGTCACTCTCTGTCTGTGTGTCTCACACTCTCTGTCTGCGTGTCTCACTCTCTCTGTCTGCGTGTCTCACTCTCTCTGCCTGTGTGTATCTCTCTCTGTCTGTGTGTCTCTCACTCTCTGTCTGTGTGTCTCTCTCTGTCTGTGTGTCTCACACTCTCTCTCTGTGTGTCTCACTCTCTGTCTGTGTGTCTCACACTCTCTGTCTGTGTGTCTCTCTCTGTCTGTGTGTCCCTCTCTGTCTGTGTGTCTCACACTCTCTGTGTGTCTCACACTCTCTGTCTGTGTGTCTCACACTCTCTGTCTGTGTGTCTCTCTGTCTGTGTGTCTCACACTCTCTGTCTGTGTGTCTCTCTCTCTGTCTGTGTGTCTCACACTCTCTGTCAGTGTGTCTCACTCTCTCTGTCTGTGTGTCTCTCTCTCTGTCTGTGTGTCTCTCTCTCTGTCTGTGTGTCTCACACTCTCTGTCTGCGTGTCCCTCTCTGTCAGTGTGTGTGTCTCTCTGTCTGTGTGTCTCTCTCTGTCTGTGTGTCTCACACTCTCTGTCTGTGTGTCTCACACTCTCTGTCAGTGTGTCCCTCTCTGTCAGTGTGTGTGTCTCTCAGTCTGTGTGTCTCTCTCTGTCTGTGTGTCTCTCTCTGTCTGTGTGTCTCACACTCTCTGTCTGTGTGTCTCACACTCTCTGTCTGTGTGTCTCTCTCTCTGTCTGTGTGTCTCTCTCTCTGTCTGTGTGTCTCACTCTCTGTCTGTGTGTCTCACACTCTCTGTCTGTGTCTCTCTCTCTGTCTGTGTGTCTCTCTCTCTGTCTGTGTCTCTCTCTGACTGTGTGTCTCTCTCTGTCTGTGTGTCTCACACTCTCTCTCTGTGTGTCTCTCTCTGTCTGTGTGTCTCTCTCTCTGTCTGTGTGTCTCACACTCTCTGTCTGTGTGTCTCACACTCTCTGTCTGTGTGTCTCTCTCTCTGTCTGTGTGTCTCACTCTCTGTCTGTTTGTCTCTCCCTCTGTCTGTGTGTGTCTCTCTCTCTGTCTGTGTGTCTCACACTCTCTGTCTGTGTGTCTCACTCTCTCTGTCTGTGTGTCTCTCTCTGTCTGTGTGTCTCACACTCTCTGTCTGTGTGTCTCACACTCTCTGTCTGTGTGTCTCTCTCTGTGTGTCTCTCTCTGTCTGTGTGTCTCACACTCTCTGTCTGTGTCTCACACTCTCTGTCTGTATCTCACACTCTCTGTCTGTGTGTCTCACACTCTCTGTCTGTGTGTCTCTCTCTGTGTGTCTCTCTCTGTCTGTGTGTCTCACACTCTCTGTCTGTGTCTCACACTCTCTGTCTGTGTCTCACACTCTCTGTCAGTGTGTCCCTCTCTGTCAGTGTGTGTGTCTCTCTGTCTGTGTGTCTCTCTCTGTCTGTGTGTCTCACACTCTCTGTCTGTGTGTCTCACTCTCTGTCTGTGTGTCTCACAATCTCTGTCTGTGTCTCTCTCTCTGTCTGTGTGTCTCTCTCTCTGTCTGTGTCTCTCTCTGACTGTGTGTCTCTCTCTGTCTGTGTGTCTCACACTCTCTGTGTGTCTCTCTCTGTCTGTGTGTCTCTCTCTCTGTCTGTGTGTCTCACACTCTCTGTCTGTGTGTCTCACACTCTCTGTCTGTGTGTCTCTCTCTCTGTCTGTGTGTCTCTCTCTCTGTCTGTGTGCCTCACTCTCTGTCTGTGTGTCTCACACTCTCTGTCTGTGCGTCTCACTCTCTCTGTCTGTGTGTCTCTCTCTGTCTGTGTGTCTCACACTCTCTGTCTGTGTGTCTCACACTCTCTGTCTGTGTGTCTCTCTCTGTGTGTCTCTCTCTGTCTGTGTGTCTCACACTCTCTGTCTGTGTCTCACACTCTCTGTCTGTATCTCACACTCTCTGTCTGTGTGTCTCTCTCTGTCTGTGTGTCTCACACTCTGTCTGTGTGTCTCTCTCTGTCTGTGTGTCTCTCTCTGTCTGTGTGTCTCACACTCTCTGTCTGTGTGTCTCACACTGTCTGTGTCTCTCTCTCTGTCTGTGTGTCTCACACTCTCTGTCTGTGTGTCTCACTCTCTGTCTGTGTGTCTCGCACACTCTGTCTGTGTGTCTCGCACTCTCTGTCTGTGTGTCTCACACTCTCTGTCTGTGTCTCTCTCTGTCTGTGTGTCTCACACTCTCTGTCTGTGTGTCTCACACACTCTGTCTGTGTGTCTCTCTCTCTCTGTCTGTGTGTCTCTCTCTCTCTGTCTGTGTGTCTCTCTCTCTCTGTCTGTGTGTCTCACACTCTCTGTCTGTGTGTCTCTCTCTGTCTGTGTGTCTCACACTCTCTGTCTGTGTGTCTCTCTCTGTCTGTGTGTCTCTCTCTGTCTGTGTGTCTCTCACACTCTGTGTGTCTCACACTCTCTGTCTGTGTGTCTCTCTCTGTTTGTGTGTCTCTCTCTGTCTGTGTGTCTCTGTCTGTGTGTCTCTCTCTGTCTGTGTGTCTCTCTCTGTCTGTGTGTCTCACTCTCTGTCTGTGTGTCTCACACCCTCTGTCTGTGTGTCTCACACTCTCTGGTGTGTGTCTCTCTGTCTGTGTGTCTCACACTCTCTGTCTGTGTGTCTCACACTCTCTGTCTGTGTGTCTCACACTCTCTGTCTGTGTGTCTCACACTCTCTGTCTGTGTGTCTCTCTCTGTCTGTGTGTCTCTCTCTCTGTCTGTGTGTCTCACACTCTCTGTCTGTGTGTCTCTCACTCTCTGTCTGTGTGTCTCTCTCTCTCTGTGTGTCTCACACTCTCTGTCTGTGTGTCTCACTCTCTGTGTGTCTCACACTCTCTGTCTGTGTCTCTCTCTCTGTCTGTGTGTCTCTCTCTGTCTGTGTGTGTCTCTCTCTCTGTCTGTGTCTCTCTCTCTCTCTGTCTGTGTGTCTCACACTCTCTGTCTGTGTCTCTCTCTGTCTGTGTGTCTCTCTCTCTGTCTGTGTCTCTCTCTCTCTGTCTGTGTGTCTCACACTCTCTGTCTGTGTGTCTCACACTCTCTGTCTGTGTGTCTCCCTCGGTCTGTGTGTCTCACACTCTCTGTCTGTGTGTCTCTCTGTCTGTGTGTCTCTCTCTCTGTCTGTGTCTCTCTCTCTGTGTCTGTGTCTCTCTCTCTGTCAGTGTGTCTCACACTCTCTGTCTGTGTGTCTCACACTCTCAGTCTGTGTGTCTCACACTCTCAGTCTGTGTGTCTCGCACTCTCTGTCTGTGTGTCTCGCACTCTCTGTATGTGTGTCTCACTCTGTCTGTGTGTCTCACAGTCTCTGTCTGTGTGTCTCACACTCTGTCTGTGTGTCTCTCTCTGTCTGTGTGTCTCTGTCTGTGTGTCTCTCTCTGTCTGTGTGTCTCACACTCTCTGTCTGTGTGTCTCTCTCTGTCTGTGTGTCTCTCTCTCTGTCTGTGTGTGTCTCTCTGTCTGTGTGTCTCACACTCTCTGTCTGTGTGTCTCACACTCTCTCTCTGTGTGTCTCACACTCTCTGTCTGTGTGTCTCTCTCTGTCTGTGTGTCTCTCTCTGTCTGTGTGTCTCGCTCTGTGTGTCTCACACTCTCTGTCTGTGTGTCTCTCTCTGTCTGTGTGTCTCTCTCTGTCTGTGTGTCTCTCTCTCTGTCTGTGTGTCTCGCTCTGTCTCTCTCTCTCTCTGTGTCTCTCTGTCTGTGTCTCTCTCTCTGTCTGTGTGTCTCTCTCTGTCTGTGTGTCTATCTCTGTCTCTGTGTCTCTCTCTGTCTGTGTCTCTCTCTCTGCCTGTGTGTGTCTCTCTCTCTCTCTCTCTGTTTTTCTCTCAGTCTGTCTCTCTCACTCTGTCACTCTGTCTGTGTCTCTGTCTCTCCCTGTCTGTGTGCCTCTCTGTCTGTGTGTGTGTCTCTCCTCTCTCTGTGTCTCTCTCTGTCTGTCCGCATCTCTCTGTCTCTGTGTGTCTCTCTCTGTCTGTGTGCCTCTGTGTGTGTCTCTCTGTGTGTGTCTCTCTGTCTGTGTGTGCGAGGATCCGTTTGTGCGAGGGTCATGAGAGTCCGTGTGTGTGAATCTCAGTCCGTGTGCGTGAGTCTGTGTGTGTGTGGGGGGCGGTTGTGTGGGGTGTGTGTGTGTGTGTGGGGGGGGGTGGGGTGGGGGTGTGTGTGGGTGTGTTGGGGAGGGTGATGTGTGTGTGGATTGTGTGTGGGGGGGTGGGGGTGTGTGTGTGTGTGTGCGGGGGTGTGTGTGGGTGTGTGGGGGTGGTGGTGTGTGTGTGTGTGTGTGTGTGTGTGTGGGTTGTGTGTGTGGGGGGGGGTGGGGGGTGTGTGGGGGGGGGGTGTGTGTGTGGGGGGGGGGTGGGGGGGGTGTGTGTGTGTGGTGTGTGGGGTGTGTGTGGAGGGGTGGGGTGTATGGGTGTGTGTGTGTGTGGGGGGGGGATGGGGTGTGTGGGGGGTGGGTGTGTGTGGGTGTGTGTGGGGGGTGTGTGTGTGTGGGGGGATGGGGTGTGTGTGTGGGCGGGGTGTGGGGGTGTGTGTGTGTGTGTGGGGGGATGGGGGTTTGTATGTGTGGGGTGGTGTGTGGGGGGGGTGGGGGTGTGTGTGTGTGTGGGGGGGTGTGGGAGTGTGTGGGGGGGGGGTGTGGGGGTGTGTGTGGGGGGTGTGTGTGTGTGGGGGGTGTGTGTGTGGGGGGTGTGTGTGTGTGGGGGGGGTGTGTGTGTGTGGGGGGGGGTGTGTGTGGGGGGGGTGTGTGTGTGGGGGGGGTGTGTGTGGGGGTGTGTGTGTGGGGGGGGGGGGTGTGTGGGTGTGTGTGTGTGTGGGGGGTGTGTGTGTGGGGGGTGTGTGTGTGGGGGGGTGTGTGTGGGGGGGGTGTGTGTGTGGGGGTGTGTGTGTGTGGGGGTGTGTGTGGAGGGGTGGGGTGTATGGGTGTGTGTGTGTGTGGGGGGGGATGGGGTGTGTGGGGGGTGGGTGTGTGTGGGTGTGTGTGGGGGGTGTGTGTGTGTGGGGGGATGGGGTGTGTGTGTGGGGGGGGGTGTGGGCGGGGTGTGGGGGTGTGTGTGTGTGGGGGGGGTGTGTGTGTGGGGGGGGGTGTGTGTGGCGGTGTGTGTGTGTGTGGGGGGGGGTGTGGGAGGGATGTGGGGGGGTGTGTGTGTGGGGGGTGTGTGTGTGGGGGGTGTGTGTGTGGGGGGGGTGTGTGTGGGGGGGGGGTGTGTGTGGGGGTGTGTGTGGGGGGTGTGTGTGTGTGGGGTGTGTGTGGGGGGTGTGTGTGTGGGGGGTGTGTGTGTGGGGGGTGTGTGTGTGGGGGTGTGTGTGTGGGGGGTGTGTGTGTGGGGGGGGTGTGTGTGGGGGGGGGTGTGTGTGGGGGTGTGTGTGGGGGGTGTGTGTGTGTGGGGGGGTGTGTGTGTGGGGGGTGTGTGTGTGGGGGGGTGTGTGTGGGGGGTGTGTGTGTGTGGGGGGTGTGTGTGTGTGGGGGTGTGTGTGTGGGGGGGTGTGTGTGTGGGGGTGTGTGTGTGTGGGGGGGTGTGTGTGTGTGGGGGGGGTGTGTGTGGGGGGTGTGTGTGTGTGGGGGTGTGTGTGGGGGGTGTGTGGGGGTGTGTGTGTGTGGCGGTGTGTGTGTGTGTGGGGGGGGGGGTGAATGGCTGGGCGTGCCTGGGTAACTCGGTTTCTGTCCGCACTGAGCTGGGATTGTGTAACTCTGGAGAGGGTGAGTGAGCTGTGATTTGGGATTGTCCTCCTCGGGATTGGCTCCTGATTTCTGGTCGGTCTGAGTTGTGCTGTGTGTTGAACACATTGCAGCTCTCGATCAGAGAACTGGCGGCGGGTTTGGAGATGTGGAGTACGGAGAGAGAGCGGAGATCAGCTTCCAGGATGGTGTTGGGAGAGGGCCAGTCTCCGGGACGACCGCAGTCCTGTGAAAATGCTGATTGCCCTGAGTGAGCAGCACGTAGTCTGGCCCCTCCAATGTTTGATTTTGTGTTAAATGCAGTGGTAAATATTTCATAATGCGTGCGTTTCTTCCTGGTTAATGTGGCTCGTTCCTGGTAACGGGAGTTTGGTGTTTTGGTGACATCGCACTCTCTCCGATGGGGAGGGCGTTGGTGTGAGGGAGGAATCCGAACGCAGCAACAGGGCCATGTGGAGTGGGAAATTTCCCAGGTGTGTCCTGTACACAAGAAACAGGACAAATCCAACCCAGCCAATTACCCCCCTATCAGTCTCCGCTCCATCATCAGCACAGTGAGGGAAGGAGTCATCAACAGAGCTGTCGAGCGGCACTTACTCAGCAATAACCTGCTCACGGACGCTCAGTGTGGGTTCGGCCAGGGTCACTCAGCTCCTGACCTCATTACAGCCCTGGTTCAAACATGGACACGAGCTGAATGTCAGAGGTGAGGGGAGAGTGACTAATATCAAGGCAGCGTTTGGCCGAGTTTGGCATCAAGGAGCCCGAGCTAAACTGGAGTCAGTGGGAATCGGGGAAAACTCTCCGCTGGTTGGAGTCACACCCGGCACAAAGGAAGATGGTGGTGGTGGTTGGAGGTCAAACATCTCATGCCAGGATCTTACCTGAACACCATGGGCTCGGAACTCATTTAACAGTTTCCGATACGGCCCCTTGTCAAAGGCCTTCTGGAAATCTAAATAAATCACATCCACTGGTTCTCCTTTGTCTAACTTCCTTGTTACCTCCTCAAAGAACTATAACAGATTTGTCAGACACGACCTCCCTGCTTTTGTAATCACAGCGTCGATTGATCAAGGCCAGTGTCCCATGTGCCTTTTTCACCTCCCTATTAAGCTGCCCTTCTGCCTTCGGAGATCTCTGGACAAACCTGCCAAGGTCCCTTTGTTCCTGGGAACTTCCCGGTGTCAGGCCGTTCACTGAATACTTCCTGGTCACATTACTCCTTCCAAAGTGCATCAGCTCACACTTTTCAGGGTTAAATTCCATCTGCCACTTCTCGGCCCATTTAACCATCCCGTCTGTCTCCCTGTGACCCGAGACACTCAGCCTCACTGTTACCCACCCGGCCAATCTGTGTGTCATCCGCAAACTGACTGATCCCACCCCCCGACCTAGTCATCTGTCGTTTATATAAATGGCAACAATAGAGGACCCAACACCGATCCCTGTGGTACCCCACTGGTCACTGGCTTCCAGTCAGTAACGCAGCCGTCTGTCATCACCCTCTGTCTCCTCCGGCTGAGCCCATCCGGTCCAGGTGACTTATCCACCTTCAGACCTTTCAGTTTCCCCAGAACCTTCTCCTTAGTGATGGCCACTGCACTCGCCTCTGCCCCCTGATTCTCCTGGAGCTCTGGCATCCCACTGCTGTCTCCCACCGTGAAGACTGATGCAAAGTAACTATTCAGTTACTCTGCCAGTTCTTTGTTTCCTATTATTACTTCTCCAGCCACATTTTCCAGTGGTCCAATGTCTATTTTTGCCTCTCTCCTACCTTTTATGTATCATCCTTCCTTTATATTACTAGCTAGCTTGCACTCATACTTCATCTTCTCCCCCCTTATTGCTTTTTTAGTTGTCCTCTGCTCGCTTTTAAAGGCTTCCCAATCCTCTGGCTTCCCACTAATCCTCGCCACTTTGTATGCTTTTTCTTTTGCTTGACTTCCCTCGTCAGCCGTGGATGCCTTGTCCTCCCCTTAGCATGTTTCCCCCCTCCTTGGGATGAATTTCTGTTGTGCCTCCCGAATAATCCCCCCAAACCCCTGCCATGGCTGTTCCACTGTCTTCCCTGCCAGGCTCCTTCTCCAATCAACTCCGGCCAGCTCCTCCCTCATGTCTTTGGAGTTTTTAAAAACACAACAGTGGCCACACCAGGCGCTTTGGCTGTGCTGCACCATGGGACGTCCTGAGGATGTGAAAGGTGGCTATAGAAATGCAAGATCTTTTCAGCTTGGAATGGTCATTGAGATGCTTTTCCCATTTCTTTCCTGGTCAAGTAACGAGAGGGTTTTAACGATGTTTTAAAGATGGTGAGAGAGGGAGTCAGCGAGAGTGACAGAGATGGACAGGTTTACGGAGGAGAGTCTGAACTTTGCCCTCAATTCACCGAACAGCGCGTCTCTCGGGACTTGTGGGAGGAAACCGGAGCTCCCGGAGGAAACCCACGCAGACACGGGGAGAACGTGCAGACTCCGCACAGACAGTGACCCAGCGGGGAATCGAACCTGGGACCCTGGAGCGGTGAGGCAGCAGTGCTAACCACTGTGCTGCAGTGCCACCATAACCAGGGTTGGAGGAGGTTACAGAGATAGGGAGGGGTGTAGGGGGCTGGAGGAGGTTACAGAGATAGGGAGGGGTGTAGGGGCTGGAGGAGGTTACAGAGATAGGGAGGGGTGTAGGGGCTGGAGAAGGTTACAGCGATAGGGAGGGGTGTAGGGGGCTGGAGGAGGTTACAGAGATAGGGAGGGTGTAGGGGGCTGGAGGAGGTTACAGAGATAGGTAGAGGTGTAGTGGACTGGAGGAGGTTACAGAGATAGGGAGGGGTGTAGGGGCTGGAGGAGGTTGCAGAGATAGGGAGGGGGTGTAGGGGCTGGAGGAGGTTACAGAGATAGGGAGGGGTGTAGGGGCTGGAGGAGGTTACAGAGATAGGGAGGGGTGTAGGGGCTGGAGAAGGTTACAGCGATAGGGAGGGGTGTAGGGGCTGGAGGAGGCTACAGAGATAGGGAGGGGTGTAGGGGCTGGAGGAGGGTACAGAGATAGGGAGGGGTGTAGGGGCTGGAGGAGGTTACAGAGATAGGGAGGGGTGTAGGAGCTGGAGGAGGGTACAGAGATAGGGAGGGGTGTGGGGCAGGAGGAGGTTACAGAGATAGGGAGGGGTGTAGGGGCTGGAGGAGGTTACAGAGATTGGGAGGGGTGTGGGGCAGGAGGAGGTTACAGAAATAGGGAGGGGTATAGGGGCTGGAGGAGGTTACAGGGATAGGGAGGGGTGTAGGGGCTGGAGGAGGTTACAGAGATGGGGAGGGGTGTAGGGGCTGGAGGAGGTTACAGAGATCGGGAGGGGTGTGGGGCAGGAGGAGGTTACAGAGATAGGGAGGGGTGTAGGGGCTGGAGGAGGTTACAGAGATAGGGACGGGTGTAGGGCCTGGAGGAGGTTAGAGATAGGGAGGGGTGTTGGGGCTGGAGGAGATTACAGAGATAGGGAGGGGTGTAGGGGCTGGAGGAGGTTACAGAGATAGGGAGAGGTGTGGGGTAGGAGGAGGTTACAGAGATAGGGAGGGGTGTAGGGGCTGGAGGAGGTTACAGAGATTGGGAGGGGTGTAGGGGCTGGAGGAGGTTACAGAGATAGGGAGGGGTGTTGGGGCTGGAGGAGGTTACAGAGATAGGGAGGGGTGTAGGGGCTGGAGGAGGTTACAGTGATAGGGAGGGGTGTAGGGGCTGGTGGAGGTTACAGAGATGGGGAGGTGTGTAGGGGCTGGAGCAGGTTACAGAGATAGGGAGGGGTGTAGGGGCTGGAGGAGGTTACAGAGATTGGGAGGGGTGTAGGGGCTGGAGGAGGTTACAGAGATAGGGAGGGGTGTTGGGGCTGGAGGAGGTTACAGAGATAGGGAGGGGTGTAGGGGCTGGAGGAGGTTACAGTGATAGGGAGGGGTGTAGGGGCTGGTGGAGGTTACAGAGATGGGGAGGTGTGTAGGGGCTGGAGCAGGTTACAGAGATAGGGAGGGGTGTTGGGGCTGGAGGAGGTTACAGAGATAGGGAGGGGTGTAGGGGCTGGAGGAGGTTACAGAGATTGGGAGGTGTGTAGGGGCTGGAGGAGGTTACAGAGAAAGGGAGGGGTGTTGGGGCTGGAGGAGGTTACAGAGATAGGGAGGGGTGTAGGGGCTGGAGGAGGTTACAGTGATAGGGAGGGGTGTAGGGGCTGGTGGAGGTTACAGAGATGGGGAGGGGTGTAGGGGTTGGAGGAGGTTAGAGAGATAGGGAGGGGTGTAGGGGCTGGAGGAGGTTACAGAGATAGGGAGGGGTGTTGGGGCTGGAGGAGGTTACAGAGATAGGGAGGGGTGTAGGGGCTGGAGGAGGTTACAGAGATAGGGAAGGTTGTAGGGGCTGGTGGAGGTTACAGAGATAGGGTGGGGTGATGGGACTGGAGGAGGTTACAGAGATAGGGAAGGTTGTAGGGGCTGGAGGAGGTTACAGAGATGGGGAGGGGTGGAGGGGCTGGAGGAGGTTACAGAGATAGGGAGGGGTGTAGGGGCTGGAGGAGGTTACAGAGATAGGGAGGGGTGTTGGGACTGGAGGAGGTTACAGAGATAGGGAGGGGTGTAGGGGCTGGAGGAGGTTACAGAGATAGGGAGGGGTGTAGGGGCTGGAGGAGGTTACAGAGATAGGGAGGGGTGTAGGGGCTGGAGGAGGTTACAGAGATAGGGAGGGGTGTAGGGGCTGGAGGAGGTTACAGAGATTAGGAGGGGTGTTGGGACTGGAGGAGGTTACAGAGATAGGGAGGGGTGTAGGGGCTGGAGGAGGTTACAGTGATAGGGAGGGGTGTAGGGGCTGGTGGAGGTTACAGAGATGGGGAGGGGTGTAGGGGTTGGAGGAGGTTAGAGAGATAGGGAGGGGTGTAGGGGCTGGAGGAGGTTACAGAGATAGGGAGGGGTGTTGGGGCTGGAGGAGGTTACAGAGATAGGGAGGGGTGTAGGGGCTGGAGGAGGTTACAGAGATAGGGAAGGTTGTAGGGGCTGGAGGAGGTTACAGAGATAGGGTGGGGTGATGGGACTGGAGGAGGTTACAGAGATAGGGAAGGTTGTAGGGGCTGGAGGAGGTTACAGAGATGGGGAGGGGTGGAGGGGCTGGAGGAGGTTACAGAGATAGGGAGGGGTGTAGGGGCTGGAGGAGGTTACAGAGATAGGGAGGGGTGTTGGGACTGGAGGAGGTTACAGAGATAGGGAGGGGTGTAGGGGCTGGAGGAGGTTACAGAGATAGGGAGGGGTGTAGGGGCTGGAGGAGGTTACAGAGATTAGGAGGGGTGTTGGGACTGGAGGAGGGTACAGAGATAGGGAGAGCCAAGACTATGGGGGAATTTCTACATTCCTGATGTGGCTAAGAGCTAACAGATTGGCCTCTTACAGCGGTGATGGCCCGGGGGGTGGGGGGGGGGGCAGTGGTGAACCGTTTTAGGGTGCCTCTGTCTGTTGAAGGAGGGGGAGTTGAGATTGAGGGTCTCTCTGAGGAGGGGTCGAGGGAGGGGAGTGGGATTGAGGGTCTCCGTGGATGGGGAGGGCAGTGACATTGAGGGTCTCTCTGAGGAAGGGTCGAGGGACGGGAGTGAGATTGAGGGTCTCTGTGTGGAGGGGTCGAGGGAGCGGAGTGAGATTGAGGGGGTCTCTGTGGGGGGTTTGAGGGAGGGGAGTGAGATTGAGGGTCTCTGGAGGGGTCAGAGAGGGGAGTGAGATTGAGGGTCTCTGTGTGGAGTGTTCGAGGGATGGGAGTGAGATTGAGGGTCTCCGTGAATGGGGAGGGCAGTGAGATTGAGGGTCTCTGTGGAGGGGTCGAAGGCGGGAAGTGATATTGCGGGGGTCTCTCTGGAGGGGGAGGGGAGTGATGTTGAGGGGGTCTCTGTGGAGGGGTCGAAGGCGGGGAGTGATATTGAGGGGGTCTCTCTGGAGGGGGAGGGGAGTGATGTTGAGGGGGTCTCTGCAGAGGGGTCGAGGGAGGGGAGTGATATTGAGGGGTCTCTGTGGAGGGGTCGAGGGTGGGGAGTGATATTGAGGGGGTCTCTGTGGAGGGGGAGGGGAGTGATATTGAGGGGGTCTCTGCAGAGGGGTCGAGGGAGGGGAGTGATATTGAGGGGGTCTCTGTGGAGGGGGAGGGGAGTGATATTGAAGGTCTCTGTGGAGGGGTCGAGGGAGGGGAGTGATATTGAGGGGGTCTCTGTGGAGGGGGAGGGGAGTGATATTGAAGGTCTCTGTGGAGGGGTCGAGGGAGGGGAGTGATATTGAGGGGGTCTCTGTGGCGGGGTCGAGGGAGGGGAGTGATATTGAGGGGGTCTCTGTGGAGGGGTCGAGGGAGGGGAGTGATATTGAGGGGGTCTCTGTGGAGGGGTCGAGGGAGGGGAGTGATATTGAGGGGGTCTCTGTGGAGGGATCGAGGGAGGGGAGTGATATTGAAGGTCTCCGTGAATGGGGAGGGGAGTGAGATTGAGGGGGTCTCTGCGGAGGGGTCGAGGGAGGGGAGTGATATTGAGGGTCTCTGTGGAGGGGTCGAAGGCGGGGAGTGATATTGAGGGAGTCTCTGTGGAGGGGTCGAAGGCGGGGAGTGATATTGAGGGGGTCTGTGTGGAGGGGTCGAAGGCGGGGAGTGATATTGAGGGGGTCTCTCTGGAGGGGGAGGGGAGTGATATTGAGGGGGTCTCTGCAGAGGGGTCGAGGGAGGGGAGTGATATTGAGGGGGTCTCTGTGGAGGGGGAGGGGAGTGACATTGAGGGTCTCTGTGGAGGGGTCGGGGGAGGGGAGTGATATTGAGGGGGTCTCTGTGGCGGGGTCGAGGGATGGGAGTGATATTGAGGGGGTCTCTGTGGAGGGGGAGGGGAGTGACATTGAGGGTCTCTGTGGAGGGGTCGGGGGAGGGGAGTGATATTGAGGGGGTCTCTGTGGAGGGGTCGAGGGTGGGGAGTGATATTGAGGGGGTCACTGTGGAGGGGTCGAGGGAGGGGAGTGATATTGAGGGGGTCTCTGTGGAGGGATCGAGGGAGGGGAGTGATATTGAGGGGTCTCTGTGGAGGGGTCGAGGGAGGGGAGTGATATTGAGGGGGTCTCTGTGGAGGGGTCGGGTCGAGGGAGAGGAGTGATATTGAGGGTCTCTGTGGAGGGGTCGAGGGAGGGGAGTGATATTGAGGGAGTCTCTGTGGAGGGGTCGAGGGAGGGGAGTGGTATTGAGTGGATCTCTGTGGAGGGTGAGGGGAGTGATATTGAGGGTCTTTGTGGAGGGGTCGAGGGTGGGGAGTGATATTGACGGGGTCTCTGTGGACGGGTCAAGGGAGAGGAATGATATTGAGGGGGTCTCTGTGGAGGGGGAGTGGAGTGATATTCAGGGGGTCTGTGTGGAACGGTCGAGGGCGGGTAGTGATATTGAGGGGGTCTCTGTGGAGGGGGAGGGGAGTGATATTGAGGGGTCTCTGTTGAGGGGACGAGGGCGGGGAGTGATATTGAGGGGGTCTGGAGGAGCCGAGGGCGGGGAGTGATATTGAGGGGGTCTCTGTGGAGGGGTCGAGTGTGGGGAGTGATATTGAGGGGGTCTGTGGAGGGGTCGAGGGAGGGGAGTGATATTGAGGGGTCTCTGTGGAGGGGTCGAAGGTGGGGAGTGATATTGAGGGGGTCTGTGGAGGGGTCGAGGGCGGGGAGTGATTTTGAGAGGGTCTCTGTGGAGGGGTCGAGGGCGGGGAGTGATATTGAGGGGGTCTGGAGGAGTCGAGGGCGGGGAGTGATATTGAGGGGGCCTCCGTGGAGGGGTCGAGGGTGGGGAGTGATATTGAGGGGGTCTGTGGAGGGGTCGAGGGAGGGGAGTGATATTGAGGGGGTCTCTGTGGAGGCGTCGAGGGAGGGGAGTGATATTGAGGGGGTCTGTGGAGGGGTCGAGGGCGGGGAGTGATAGTGAGGGGGTCTCTGCGGAGGGGTCGAGGGAGGGGAGTGATATTGAGGGTGTCTCTCTGGAGGGGGAGGGGATTGATATTGAGGGGGTCTCTGCAGAGGGGTCAAGGGAGGGGAGTGATATTGAGGGGGTCTCTGGAGGGGGAGGGGAGTGATATTGAGGGTCTCTGTGGAGGGGTCGAGGGAGGGGAGTGATATTGAGGGGGTCTCTGCAGTGGGGTCGAGGGAAGGGAGTGATATTGAGGGTGTCTCTGTGGAGGGGGAGGGGAGTGATATTGAGGGTCTCAGTGGAGGGGTCGAGAGAGGGGAGTGATATTGAGGGGGTCTCTGTGGCGGGGTCGAGGGAGGGGAGTGATATTGAGGGGGTCTCTGTGGAGGGGTCGAGGGATGGGAGTGATATTGAGGGGGTCTCTGTGGAGGGGTCGAGGGAGGGGAGTGATATTGAGGGGTCACTGTGGAGGGGTCGAGGGAGAGGAGTGATATTGAGGGTCTCTCTGTGGAGGGGTCGAGTGAGGGGAGTGATATTGAGGGGGTCTCTGTGGAAGGGTCGAGGGAGGGGAGTGATATTGAGTGGATCTCTGTGGAGGGTGAGGGGAGGGATATTGAGGGTCTTTGTGGAGGGGTCGAGGGTGGGGAGTGATATTGACGGGGTCTCTGGACGGGTCAAGGGAGAGGAATGATATTGAGGGGGTCTCTGGAGGGGGAGGGGAGTGATATTGAGGGGGTCTGTGTGGAACGGTCGAGGGCGGGGAGTGATATTGAGGGGGTCTCTGTGGAGGGGGAGGGGAGTGATATTGAGGGGTCTCTGTGGATGGGACGAGGGCGGGGAGTTATATTGAGGGGGTCTCTGTGGAGGGGTCGAGGGAGGGGAGTGATATTGATGGGTCTCTGTGGAGGGGTCGAGGGTGGGGAGTGATATTGAGGGGGTCTCTGTGGAGGGGGAGGGGAGTGATATTGAGGGGTCTCTGTGGAGGGGACGAGGGCGGGGAGTTATATTGAGGGGGTCTCTGTGGAGGGGTCGAGGGAGGGGAGTGATATTGATGGGTCTCTGTGGAGGGGTCGAGGGTGGGGAGTGATATTGAGGGGGTCTCTGTGGAGGGGCCAAGGGCGGGGAATGAAATTGAGGGGGTCTGGAGGAGTCGAGGGCTGGGAGTGATATTGAGGGTGTCTCTGTGGAGGGTTCGAGTGTGGGGAGTGATATTGAGGGGTCTCTGTGGAGGGGTCGAGGGAGGGGAATGAAATTGAGGGGGTCTGTGGCGGGGTCGAGGGCAGGGAGTGATATTGAGGGGGTCTCTGTGGAGGGGTCGAGGGCGGGGAGTGATATTGAGGGGGTCTCTGTGGAGGGGTTGAGTGTGGGGAGTGATATTGAGGGGGTCTCTGTGGAGGGGTCGAGTGTGGGGAGTGATATTGAGGGGGTCTGTGGAGGGGTCGAGGGTGGGGAGTGATATTGAGGGGTCTCTGTGGAGGGGTCGAGGGAGGGGAGTGATATTGAGGGGTCTCTGTGGAGGGGTCGAGGGAGGGGAGTGATATTGAGGGGGTCTCTGTGGAGGGGTCGAGGGTGGGGAGTGATATTGAGGGGGTCTCTGTGGAGGGGTCGAGGGAGGGGAGTGATATTGAGGGGTCTCTGTGGAGGGGTCGAGGGTGGGGAGTGATATTGAGGGGGTCTCTGTGGAGGGGTCGAGGGAGGGGAGTGATATTGAGGGGTCTCTGGAGAGTTTTGGGCCTTGCTGACAGGCTCTTGTCTCTGAGGAGATCGAGGTGATGGCAGCCGGCAGGCGCACGGGCAGCAGGCAGGCGCACGGGCAGCAGGCAGCGCGTTGAACAGAGTGAGGAGCAGATTATCCCCGGTTGCTGCTAACTTTAGCCTTAGTTTAATTGCTCTGTTTTATCACCTTTGCTCTTGAGTCGCCAGCTATCTTTCTGATACCGCCACGTGGTTCAAGTCCGAGTAATGATCAATAATCCAACACACCGCTTGGTAAGAGTTAAATCAACGCACATTTATTATAGACAGTAATCAATACTCATGCACAAATTCTACGTCTAAGCTTCTTCCTACAACTAACAGGCCAATACTTAACTTGGAACTGGCCCACCAGGTCAGGGAAATGAATGGCCTTTAGTTCGGGTTCTGAGTCTGCGGGATTCGAAGCTGGTACAGATTGAGAGCTAGGAGCGCCTATCTCGTAGCGAGCGTTGAAGACTTACAATTTGAGCGGCTGTTGAAGAGTGCAGAAGGGTGCGGAAGGGCCGATTTGAACCTGGACTCTTCTTATCGTCCCCAGGGGCTTCCCGCCTTTCGGGGCGGACCCTGTACCTGGTTCCAAGTGATTGGACTTTGTCCCAATCGCTTGGTTCGATATTCTCCGATGCTGGAGCGATTCCTTGATCGATGGGCGGTCACCTCCCTTTGTGTAGGCTCCTGTTGGCGCCGATGAGTCTGGGTTGGCTTTGTGTCTAAAATGTTGCTCATTGATCCCGGGGATTGCTTATTAGTATGCAGATGGCTGATATTTTGTTGTGCTGATGGTTCCCGGTATCGATCTTGTCTGGCCTTCCCAGAGGTGAATACACAGTTTACCTGTAGCTGCTTGTTTTAGTCCTGTTGGCTGATTTTCCCATCAGCCTTTGCCGTTCGCCATTTTTAATCTGGGTTAGCCATTCTAAATCGGGAGTTAGCCATTTTAACTGGCTACAACCCCTCCTTGTGATCCTAACGCGAAGCGTGAAGGATCGCATCACTATGCTGCTTTCAATTCCCTGACCTGGGGGGGACACCTCCTACATGGCCTCTGCACTGACCATAGCTATGCACAAAATGTTTAACTAACAATTCTAAGGCCGCTATGTCAGACAGGGACATGCATTACAAAACAATAAACTGGGAACCTCGAGCTTATTCTTAATATACTACACTCGCTTAAACATTCCATTATCCTACCTTCCTCAATCATACAACAAAATCATAGCATTTCACACAGTCTTTCCTGGCTTGGCAGTCAAGCTCAGGATCATACAATTTGCTCATGAAAAAGTCCGTTACAGTTCTTTATTTACAATAACAATAAACGCAGGTGAATGTCGGGGGTCTGGTCCTATATACCGGGGTTCGAGCGCGGTAGACACTCCGTCTCCATTTCCGCAGACGCATAGTCTGCACGATGCAGCAGAGTATCGCTAATGCTAGTAAAGTTTCTATTACATAGGACAGGGAGTACCAGGTTATAAACCTGGCACACCAAGATGATGTGGTGTCGCTGGTGACTGGGCTCTGGGTACTGCGGGATAGTGAAACGTTAACGCTGGGGGGCTTGAAGTCATGGGGTTCGCGGTCACGCGCAACCAAATGTCCAAAAGCACACGGGTGATCCACTTGAAGGAAGTCCTCATGGCTCTTCTCTTTCCTTTTCTTTCTTTGTCTTCTCCGGTCCTGGAGTTCTGTAGAAACAAGCATAGTGTCTGTAACTATCTTTGTTTAATATCTGGTACGATAGTGTGTCTGTCCTTTGGTGCCAATTATTCCCTTTATAATTGGTCACTATGTGTGACTCGCTCATTTTTATTTCAAAAAACAAATTTTAGGACACAGCAGGGCTGTTTCTCCACTGCCTGAGCAACCGACAAGGACGGGCAAGAAATGTAGTCATCGTGGTGGGGCTGCCGTAGTGGTTCCTTCCTTGAACCAGAAGGGCAGTTACGATCGGATTCTGTAACCAGTCTCTGTAGGCAAGTCCTCAGAGGTTTTGGCCGAATAGGCGTGGGGCAGTGAGAAAACAAATTCTGTCGGACATACAACATTTAACAAACGTACACACAACATAAAACATTCTGCAGGTTCCATCAGAAAGGACAACACTTCTCCCAAGCGGTTCCTTTTAAAACATCATCTGGACACCTCAGTTCTCGGTTGCGAACAGGGTCGCAAAGGGGTTCTCGGTTTGGGAGTCAGACTCTTCTCCTGGGTGCCAAACTCTGGAGTGTATCAGGGCTGAAAGGGCTGCCTGGTGTGAGGTGGGGTCACTCTCGTCATTGCGGACGAGTCTGCAGGAGTTGTCGCGGTGCCAATGAGTTGTGTTGAGTTGTGTGGGGACGGAATCGGGGTCGTCCGTGTGGGTCGGTGGTCGGTGGTGGGGTTTGTTTAGGAAAGTGACCAGGAAGGGATCACTTGGATCGTAGTCGGAGTCGCTGGGTGTGGGTCCTGTTGCATGGGGATAGTAGGGAGGCGTGCTGTGGCCATCGTCTGAGTCACAGTCGCTGTCGCTGCTGCTGCAGTCTGTGGGCGTCCCGGGGCGGAGTGTATATTTCGGGGGTGGAGTCGAGGTCGAGTCCGTGTCTGGGCTGGACGTGTTGGGGGATGGTAGGGTTACATTGGCTGTGGGTGGGGCGTGGTCTGCTGCGTCGAGCATGACGTGGTGGGCGTGGTTCGGCTGTGTCCCATATGCCTTCAGCTGGTTAATATGGAACCACGCAGTCTTACCGTTGGGATACTTTATTTTATAAACGGAAGCGCTTACTTTGTCCGCAATGGAATACGGACCCGAGTATTTAGGTGACAGGAATGTGCTGGGGTTGTATACGGAGAGTATCACTTACTGTCCTACACTGAACTCAGTCGCATGCACTGTCTTGTCGAAACAGGCCTTGCTCTGTTTCTTTCTGGTGCCCAATTTTACTGCGGCTGCTAGCTGAGCCGTTTTAACATTTTGAACTAATTGCTGTACTGCTTTCTCGTGTGTGAGGGCCGTCACCTCGGGGCTGGTCAAGTCCAAACCGAACAAATATTCATGAGGGTGTGTGGGGTGTAACCTGTGGAAGTTGAAATTGTGTTACGCAAAAACATCAGCGCAAAAGGGAGGACTGAGTCCCAAGTGGTGGTGTTCTGCTGGACCATTTTTCTGAGGGTGGTTTTTAGGGTCCGATTCATGCGCTCCACGATACCACTCGACTGTGGGCGGTACGCAATTTTTGGGTGATGCCAAATATCGTGAGGACGTTCTGCATGACCTGTCCCGTAAAATGGGAACCTTGGTCGGATTCAATGCTGCGGGGGAGTCCCCATCTTGTAACGATGTGGTGGGTCAAAGTCTTGGCTGTGGTTTTTGCAGTGTTTGTGTGGGCTGGGAATGCTTCCACCCATTTCGTAAATGTGTCAATCACCACAAGTACATATTTATAGCCATTCCTGCAAGGGGGCAATGGTCCTATAAAATCAATCTGGAGGTTAGTCCAGGGGCCGTTAACGGGTCGGGTGTGGCTGAGTTGACCTTTTTTGGCATATCTGTCCGGATTATTCTGGGCGCAGATAAGACAATTTTCGATGTAATGGTTTACATCTTCCTTTAAATTCGGCCACCAACAAAGCTGCTTGAGGTGGGCTGTAGTGGGATCGATTCCCTGATGTCCATGACCGTCATGGAACAAACAAATCAGTTGATTCCTGTCCTGTTCAGGAACCACATAAAGGGTGTCTTTTAACACCACACCGTCATGTGTGGTCAGTGCATTTCTAAACCTCACGTAGGGAGCTGGATATTTCCCTTTTACAATCTCCCTGAGATTGCTGTCCTGCTTCTGGGCCTCCACTAGATCCTCGATCTTTGTCTGCGAGACCTGAACTGCACTCACTGGGGCGCTTTCGGGGGGTGTCCAACAATATCCATGCCTGGAACCTGCTTTGGCCAGTGCGTCGGCTTTTACATTTCCAGGGGGGGGGGAGGAACGATGGTGACTTCGAACTTTGACTATCCCAAAGTCCTGTTCTGTGCTGTCTCTAAGATGTGACGGAGCAATGGGGCTGAGGGGAGGGGTTTCCCGTCTGCGGAAACGAATCCTCTTGCTTTCCACAGGGGCAGGAATTCCATAAGGCTGTTACAGACATAGAGGCTGTCCGAGTATATGTCTGCTGGGCTGGAGAAGGAATCTGGGTGTTCCACTATATACGGATGGCCGCAAGTTCTGCTGCCTGCGCGCCTAAGTGTCCTGGAAGTTTTAACGATATTTCCTCGAGGGCTCGTCCCTGTGCGTCCTCGACATAGATACCGCAACCTGTTATGCGCTTCCCATCCAAGACTGTGGAAGATCCATCCACATATATCTTTATGGGCTCACACGTGTCTGTGTGCTGGGGGCTCTGGGTTGAACTATCTATCTTTCTGGGGGGTGTTTTCGCAATAAAGGGGCCTGTGATGTGGTGTGGAGAGATAATCTCACATTCATGGGGGGTTCAGGGGTATTGTAAATTGTCGGCTAAGTAGGTGTGTGTCTTTGTCCTTTTAACAGTGATGTCCCGTCCCTGCAAGAGAAGGGTCCATCTCGCTGCTCTAATCTGGCTGACTGTACCGTCCTTGAGTCGTCCGTCCAGTAAAAGTTGGGTGGGGGTGTGTTCGGTGAGAATTGTGATGGGGTTCAGTCCGGTAATGTATGAAAAGTACTGGACTGCCCAGAAAACTGCGAGCAGGTGCCTCTCACAGGCTGAAAATCTCTGCTCTACAGCATCTAAAATTCTGGAGGAGTTATCTAAGGGTCTTAGTTGGTCATGCCGTTCCTGCAGGAGCACGGCTGAAAGGGTGCGGTCTGTGGTCGCTCCCTCTATGGCGTAAGGGGAAAGCGGGTCTGGAACTTGTAGTGCGGGGGCGGCTATGAGCGCCTGTTTTAAAGAGTCCACAGCATCCGTATGCTGCGGAAGCCATTCCCAGGGGGCTCCTTTCTTTAGGAGGTCTGAGAGGGGCGCTGCCTTGCTGGCGAAACCGTCAATGTGGTTTCGGCAGTAGCCAACCAGTCCTAAAAACGGCCGGAGGACTGAAACGTTCTGGGGAAGGGGCAATTTAGCGATCGAGTCAATCCTTTTATGCTCGATCTCGCGTTTACCATGCGTGATAATTGTTCCCAAATATATCACCTTATCTTCCAAAATCTGGGCCTTTTTGGTGTTGACTTTACAACCGATTGCGTGTAATAGTTCCAGGAGTTCGGACAGAAGCTCAATGTGCTCTTCCTTGGTGTCTGTCTGCAGTAGTAGATCATCTACATACTGTACCAGACATTCGGGGCGAGAGAATTTCGCTAGTCCATTTGCCAGCTGTCGGTGGAAAATGGAGGGGGAGTTGTGGAAGCCTTGTGGAAGGCATGTCCACGTGTACTGCTGTGCTTTAAAGGTGAAGGCAAATTTGTACTGGCACGCCTTTGCCAATGGAATGGACCAGAATCCGTTACTGATGTCCAAAACCGTAAAGAATCGGGAATTGAGTCCCTGCTTGAGCATGGTCTCGGGACTTGTGGCTACCGTGGGGGCTGCTACGGGGGTGACTTTGTTGAGTTCCCGCTAATCGATGGTCAGTCGCCATGATCCATCGGGCTTTCTCACTGGCCAAATCGGGGCATTATTAGTTGAGGCTACTGATCTAAGTACGCCCTGCTCTAATAAGCTTTCTATTACCTTGGAGATTTCTCCCTCTGCCTCTTGGGGAAATCCATATTGTTTTGGGGTCTCGGGTCAGGTCCTGTTACTTGTACGGAGCCAGTCATCCGTCCACAGTCGTGCTTGTGGGTCGCGAATGCTGCCCTGTTCTTTTTGTTTCGGTGCAACATCGTGGGCCGAAGGGCCTGTACTGCGCTGTATTGTTCTATGTTCTATGGTGAGTAAATTTGCAGACGATACTAAAGTCGGTGGTGTTGTCGATAGTGTGGAAGGATGTAGCAGGTTACAGAGGGATATAGATAAGCTGCAGAGCTGGGCTGAGAGGTGGCAAATGGAGTTTAATGTAGAGAAGTGTGAGGTGATTCACTTTGGAAGGAATAACAGGAATGCGGAATATTTGGCTAATGGTAAAGTTCTTGAAAGTGTGGCTGAGCAGAGGGATCTAGGTGTCCATGTACATAGATCCCTGAAAGTTGCCACCCAGGTTGATAGGGTTGTGAAGAAGGCCTATGGAGTGTTGGCCTTTATTGGTAGAGGGATTGAGTTCCGGAGTCGGGAGGTCATGTTGCAGCTGTACAGAACTCTGGTCCGGCCGCATTTGGAGTATTGCGTACAGTTCTGGTCACCGCATTATAGGAAGGACGTGGAGGCTTTGGAGCGGGTGCAGAGGAGATTTACCAGGATGTTGCCTGGTATGGAGGGAAAATCTTATGAGGAAAGGCTGACGGACTTGAGGTTGTTTTCGTTGGAGAGAAGAAGGTTAAGAGGAGACTTAATAGAGGCATACAAAATGATCAGGGGGTTGGATAGGGTGGACAGTGAGAGCCTTCTCCCACGGATGGATATGGCTGGCACGAGGGGACATAACTTTAAACTGAGGGGTAATAGATATAGGACAGAGGTCAGAGGTAGGTTCTTTACGCAAAGAGTAGTGAGGCCGTGGAATGCCCTACCTGCTACAGTAGTGAACTCGCCAACATTGAGGGCATTTAAAAGTTTATTGGATAAACATATGGATGATAATGGCATAGTGTAGGTTAGATGGCTTTTGTTTCGGTGCAACATCGTGGGCCGAAGGGTCTGTACTGCGCTGTATTGTTCTATGTTCTATGTTCTAACTGCCCTAACCTGCTTGTCCGTACTAAGCGTGGTCGGGTTGAACCAAAATTCGCCTACTGCGCTGATTTTTTTCGTGTACTCGCCTATGTTGAGTGTTGCGGGGGCTCTTGCGGATTTTGCCATCTTCCAGACACACTGGTTGACTGGATCGAATGAAAGGTGGTGGGAATTCATGAAATCGATTCCCAGAATGTGTTCTGCTGTGTGAGGCAGGTCAACTAAAACTACGGGGTGTTTGATGGTGATGGTTCCGATTTGAATGGGTACAGGGGCTGTGATGTGTCCCTGCTGTGAGTGGCCTGTAAAGCCGCTGAGGGTGATAGTGGCTGTAGTGGGCCACGTGTCCTTTTTGGAACAGGGTGGAGGAATTTATTGTGGTGCGGGACCCTCCTGTGTCCCAGAGAAATTCGATAGGCTGTCCCCGAATTCTTGCTGCAACTACCGGTCGTCCGGACCTATCCCAAAGGGTGTTACAGACCCAACTGGGGGAGCCCGAACACCGTCAGTCCGTTCCGGTCAGGTCTGTCTGATCTGAACGGGCGCTAATGCTATGGATGGGCTCGGTCTTTTTCTTACTCGGAGTGCTCGTCTGCTGGGCTCTCTGTGGCTTTTAGGGGCATTGCACTCTCTTGCGAAATGTCCCAACTGTCCGCAGTTGTAACACTCCTGTGACTTGGGTGGGGGGCTGTTCTTTCCCTCATTCACCCATGCGGGGTTCTGGTGGGTTTTTACTGCCTGTATATCTGCGGCGGCCTGCTTTCCCTCGGGATTCTTGACTGCGGGTTTGCTTTGAACAGATTGCTCCCAAACGCGGGGCAATCTTTTCACTACCCACTTCTCGTTATGGGCCTCCTCTGAGGGATCATAACTCGTACAGGCTTTCTGTCCTGTTTCTGTGGCATGGGAGATAAGGGTGCGGGTCCATTTGGCCATGTTGTCTGGGGACAAATGGGCACGGTCTACGTCTCCGAAGACTGCTGCGAAGTGAATCCACAGGCGTCCAGCGAACGCTGTGGGGTGCTCAGATTTCTTCTGCCTACATTTGTTGAGGCCGTCTACGGGGCCACCCCAGTTATACCCGATCGCATCCAGGATCGCGGTATGCATTTCTGCAAGGGTGCCTCCTCCTACTTTCTGTGGGTCGGGAAGGGCTGCTGCTACCGATTGGTCTAGACTTAGAACCATGAGCTTTACATGTTCTCGCTCATCCAGGCCGTACATATTCGCCTGATTCTTAACTGTGGCAAAGAAATGGTGGGGGTCTGAGGCGGGGAGGAACGGTGTGATCTTCTCGCATGCGTCCTGTAATTGGGTCACTGTTAAGGGGGTGGAATATAGAAATTCCGCATCGTCCGATGTGGCTGGGTGGTTACAGGGTTCATTGGAGCCTGAACTACCTGCTGTGTAGGGGGTTGGGGTGCTTTTCTCCTTTGGGCCTTTCCCTGCGCACATGTTCCCTGAACATATCTCTGCGCTGTTTTGTGTAACTCTTCCCAATCAGGGCCGTCTTCCTGGTCTGACTTTTCCCCAAAGGTTTCCTGAAAACCTTTCTGAACAGAAAGCAGTGATTGCAGCTCTGCAATCTGCTTCCGGCACTTTGCGTGATCTAACGTGCTTTGTCTTTGCTCTGTGGTGGCAGCATGGAGTGCTCTTAATGCTGCCTTGAGGTCACTACACTGTCTCTGTAATGCCTCTACCTGCTTTTCCGTTTCCTCACGTACCAGGACTGCACGTTGCGTGTCCTGACAGGCCTTTTCGTATTGAGACTGGAAGCTGCTTAAATGCGGCAGACAAGACTGGTGAGCCCGTTTGGCGTCACCCACCTCTCAATCTTTCGCTGCCAATTTCCTCCTCAATTCCATATTTTCCTCTTCTACCTCGCTTACATCGACCTTACTCATCCGATGTATGCCCTCAACTTCTTTCCGGAGCGTCCTAATGGCCTCCTCTGTGCCTCGCAATTGTGCCAAGCAGGACACGATTGCCATCGGCTTGCGAGCTTTTCCCTAAGCTCTTTTTGTGGATCTCGCTCAGGTTCTCCCACCAAGTATGTCCTATACTCCCGGGGCCTGATGCCTCGTTATCACAGAAATCATTCCAAAGGGGCCATCCTTTCCCTTTGAGATATTTCCTGATTTCTACCTCCCAAATGGGACATTGTCCCACTCTACTGCTGCTGGTCACTGCGACCGCAAATTCCTCGGGGTTCATTAGGCGCTGCATTGCCATCTTTCCTATCTGAATGCTGCTGTTAAATTTGGAACAGGGGAGCTTAGGCGGTGTTGTAAATACGGGTACGGCGTTCGCTACTTTCCGATATACAACCTTCCGACAGTTTTGACGCAACAAAAATCTATCAGTTTTACCTTATCGCCCTGTTAGTTACGCATGCATACACATGCTTCCGAATTATGAGTATTGATCAGAACTGCTTGAACACTTGTGGTTTTCTGTTTCCAATTGGATTTCTAATTCAAATTCTGGGTTCTCCCGGAGTGGTTTTCCACTTCTAGATCGGGTCCCGTCAGGATGTCGCCAAATGTTGCTGCTAACTTTGCCTTAGTTTAATTTGCTCTGTTCTATCACCTTTGCTCTTGAGTCGCCAGGTACCTTTCTGATACCACCACGAGGTTCAAGTCCGAGTAATGATCAATAATCCAACACACCGCTTAGTAAGAGTTAAATCAACGCACATTTATTATAGACAGTAATCAATACTCATGCACAAATTCTACGTCTAAGCTACTTCCTACAACTAACAGGCCAATACTTGGAACTGGCCCACCAGGTCAGGGAAACGAATGGCCTTTCGTTCGGGTTCTGAGTCAGCGGGATTCGAAGCTGGTACAGATTGGTAGCTAGGAGCGCCTATCTCGTAGCGAGTGTTGAAGTAAGACTTAGGATTTGAGCGGCTGTTGAAGAGTGCAGAAGGCTCGCAGAAGGGTGCGGAATGGTCGATTGAACCTGGACTCTATTCTTATAGTCCCCAGGGGATATCCGCCTTTCGGGGCGGACCCTGTACCTGGTTCCAAGTCACTTGGTTCGATTTTCTCCAATGCTGGAGCGATTCCTTGATCGATGGCCGGTCTTGAGGTGGTCGTTCACCTCCCTTTGTGTCGGCTCCTGTTGGCGCCAATGAGTCTGGGTTGGCTTTGTCTCTAAAATGTTGCACATTGTTCCCGGGGATTGCTTATTAGTATGCAGATGGCTGGTATTTTGTTGTGCTGATGGTTCCCGGTATCGATCTTGTCTGGCCTTCCCAGAGGTGAATACACAGTTTACCTGTAGCTGCTTGTTTTAGTCCTGTTGGCTGATTTTCCCATCAGCCTTTGCCGTTCGCCATTTTAAATCGGGGTTAGTGATTCTAAATCGGGAGTTAGCCATTTTAATGGGCTACACCCCAAAGAAGGAAGGAACTGGAATTACTCTCCGAAATGGGGAAGGCCCGGGAATCTCTCACCGAGTTCCTGCCCACTGCAGTGCGATCTTCGACGGTTGGGTAGACTTTTTGCTGGGCGTGTGGGTTGGGGGGGGGGGATGTTGGGTGAGGGGATGGGCAAGTTGAGGAGGATGGGTGAGGGGGGAGTGCTGGGCATGGTGAGGGGGTAGGCGAGGCCCTTGGAGAGTGTTGGTTTTACGCTGTTCTCTCCCAATGCCCCTTATCATGTAACTTTACACATCATACAGTGACCGGAGCTAATCATGTTGCCGCGTGACCCGCTGAGCATCTTTACATTGCAATGGTATCCACATACTGTCACCACAGATCTCAAGACCAAGCCCAGAACCTCCGTAAAGCAGCTCAGAAACACAATCCCTTTTGAAGGTCACCCCTGTGCAATGCCGTGGGATATTTGTTATCAAGTTAAAGGTGCTATATAAATGCAGGTTGTTGTTGGGGTGTGGGTTCATGGCTGTGGAGGGGTGGAGGGAGGGGAGTGATATTGAGGGTCTCCCTGTTGAGGGCACTGAAGTCCCTCCGGGTCGAGGATGACTTGCTTGCACTGCGGGGAGGTGGTTGAATAGTGCGTCCCTGGATCAGCGGACTCTGCCGCAGGTTTCCGATGCAGACGGGAGGGCGGAGGTCACGGCTGCTCTGTAGACCATGAGCTCGGTGCTGGGTTTGAGGTCTCGGTCTTCGAACTCTCTGTTCCTCGGGCTGTGTGTAACTGCGCCAGCTGAACTCTGCACTTAGAGGATCCATCGCAGCATGATTCCCCCATTGACCTTCTGCCCTGACCGTCGCCCTCTGACCCTAAAAACGGTGCGGCCGTCTGCTCCGTCCCAGCGCGTCCTCCCCCGTGCTGCACCTGTCCTGGGAGTGTTTGATGGGGACAGTGTAGAGGGACCTTTACTCTGTATCCAACCTCCTGCTGTACCTGTCCTGGGAGTGTTTGATGGGGACAGTGTAGAGGGAGCTTTACTCTGTATCTAACCCCGTGCTGTACCTGTCCTGGGAGTGTTTGATGGGGGCAGTGTAGAGGGAACTTTACTCTGTATCTAACCCCGTGCTGTACCTTTCCTGGGAGTGTTTGATGGGGACAGTGTGGACGGCGCTTTCCTCTGTATCTAACCCCGTGCTGTACCTGTCCTGGGAGTGTTTGATGGGGACAGTGGAGAGGGAGCTTTACTCTGTATCTAACCCAGTGCTGTACCTGTCCTGGGAGTGGTTGATGGGGACAGTGTGGAGGGAGCTTTACTCTGTGTCTAACCCCGTGCTGTAACTGCCCTGGGAGTGTTTGATGATGACAGTGTCGAGGGAGCTTTACTCTGTATCTAACCCCGTGCTGTACCTGTCCTGCGAGTGTTTGATGGGGGCAGTGTCGAGGGATCTTTACTCTGTATCTAACCCCGTGCTGTACCTGTCCTGGGAGTGTTTGATGGGGACAGTGTAGAGGGAGCTTTACTCTGTATCTAACCCCGTGCTGTACCTGTCCTGGGAGTGTTTGATGGGGGCAGTGTAGAGGGAACTTTACTCTGTATCTAACCCCGTGCTGTACCTGTCCTGGGAGTGTTTGATGGGGACAGTGTAGACGGCGCTTTCCTCTGTATCTAACCCCGTGCTGTACCTGTCCTGGGAGTGTTTGATGGGGACAGTGTGGACGGCGCTTTCCTCTGTATCTAACCCCGTGCTGTACCTGTCCTGGGAGTGGTTGATGGGGACAGTGGAGAGGGAGCTTTACTCTGTATCTAACCCAGTGCTGTACCTGTCCTGGGAGTGGTTGATGGGGACAGTGTGGAGGGAGCTTTACTCTGTGTCTAACCCCGTGCTGTAACTGCCCTGGGAGTGTTTGATGATGACAGTGTCGAGGGAGCTTTACTCTGTATCTAACCCCGTGCTGTACCTGTCCTGCGAGTGTTTGATGGGGGCAGTGTCGAGGGATCTTTACTCTGTATCTAACCCCGTGCTGTACCTGTCCTGGGAGTGTTTGATGGGGACAGTGTAGAGGGAGCTTTACTCTGTATCTAACCCCGTGCTGTACCTGTCCTGGGAGTGTTTGATGGGGGCAGTGTAGAGGGAACTTTACTCTGTATCTAACCCCGTGCTGTACCTGTCCTGGGAGTGTTTGATGGGGACAGTGTAGACGGCGCTTTCCTCTGTATCTAACCCCGTGCTGTACCTGTCCTGGGAGTGTTTGATGTGGACAGTGGAGAGGGAGCTTTACTCTGTATCTAACCCAGTGCTGTACCTGTCCTGGGAGTGGTTGATGGGGACAGTGTGGAGGGAGCTTTACTCTGTGTCTAACCCCGTGCTGTAACTGCCCTGGGAGTGTTTGATGATGACAGTGTCGAGGGAGCTTTACTCTGTATCTAACCCCGTGCTGTACCTGTCCTGCGAGTGTTTGATGGGGGCAGTGTCGAGGGATCTTTACTCTGTATCTAACCCCGTGCTGTACCTGTCCTGGGAGTGTTTGATGGGGACAGTGTAGAGGGATCTTTACTCTGTATCTAACCCCATGCTGGACCTGTCCTGGGAGTGTTTAATGGGGACAGTGGAGAGGGAGCTTTACTCTGTATCTAACCCCGTGCTGTACCTGTCGTGGGAGTGTTTGATACGGACAGTGTAGAGGGAGCTTTACTCTGTATCTAACCCTGTGCTGTACCTGTCCTGGGAGTGTTTGATGGGGACAGTATAGAGGGAGCTTTTCTCTGTATCTAACCCCATGCTGTACCTGTCCTCGTAGTGTTGGATGGGGACAGTATAGAGGGAGCTTTACTCTGTATCTAACCCTGTGCTGTACCTGTACTGGGAGTGTTTGATGGGGACAGTATAGAGGGAGCTTTTCTCTGTATCTAACCCCATGCTGTACCTGTCCTCGTAGTGTTGGATGTGGACAGTGTAGAGGGAGCTTTACTCTGTATCTAACTCCGTGCTGGACCTGTCCTGGGAGTGTTTGATGGGTACAGTGGAGAGGGAGCTTTACTCTGTATCTAACCCCGTGCTGTACCTGTCCTGGGAGTGTTTGATGGGGACAGTGGAGAGGGAGCTTTACTCTGTATCTAACCCCGTGCTGTACCTGTCGTGGGAGTGTTTGATACGGACAGTGTAGAGGGAGCTTTACTCTGTATCTAACCCTGTGCTGTATCTGCCCTGGGTGTTTGATGGGGACAGTGTAGAGGGAGCTTTACTCTGTATCTAACCCCATGCTGTACCTGTCCTGGGAGTGTTTGATGGGGACAGTATAGAGGGAGCTTTACTCTGTATCTAACCCCATGCTGTACCTGTCCTCGTAGTGTTTGATGGGGACAGTATAGAGGTAGCTTTACTCAGTATCTAACCCCGTGCTGTACCTGACCTGGGAGTGTTTGATGTGGACAGTGTAGAGGGTGCTTTACGCTGTATCTAACCCTGTGCTGTACCTGTCCTGGGAGTGTTTGATGGGGAAAGTGTAGAGGGAGCTTTACTCTGTATCTAACCCCGTGCTGCACCTGTCCTGGGAGTGTTTGATGGGGACAGTGTAGAGGGAGCTTTACTCTGTATCTAACCCCGTGCTGTACCTGTCTTGGGAGTGTTTGATGGGGACAGTGTAGAGGGAGCTTTACTCTGTATCTAACCCTTGCTGTACCTGCCCTGGGAGTGTTTGATGGGGACTGTGTCGAGGGAGCTTTACTCTGTATCTAACCCCGTGCTGTACCTGTCCTGGGAGTGTTTGATGGGGACAGTGTAGAGGGAGCTTTACTCTGTATCTAACTCCGTGCTGTACCTGTCCTGGGAGTGTTTGATGGGGACAGTGTAGAGGGAGCTTTACGCTGTATCTAACCCCGTGCTGTACCTGTCCTGGGAGTGTTTGATGGGGACAGTGTAGAGGGAGCTTTAATCTGTATCTAACCCCGTGCTGTGCCTGTCCTGGGAGTGTTTGATGGGGACAGTGTAGACAGAGCTTTACTCTGTATCTAACCCCGTGCTGTACCTGTCCTGGGAGTGTATGATCGGGACAGTGTAGAGGGAGATTTACTCTGTATCTAACCCCGTGCTGTACCTGTCCTGGGAGTGTTTGATGGGGACAGTGTAGACGGCGCTTTCCTCTGTATCTAACCCCGTGCTGTACCTGTCCTGGGAGTGTTTGATGGGGACAGTGGAGAGGGAGCTTTACTCTGTATCTAACCCAGTGCTGTACCTGTCCTGGGAGTGGTTGATGGGGACAGTGTGGAGGGAGCTTTACTCTGTGTCTAACCCCGTGCTGTAACTGCCCTGGGAGTGTTTGATGATGACAGTGTCGAGGGAGCTTTACTCTGTATCTAACCCCGTGCTGTACCTGTCCTGCGAGTGTTTGATGGGGGCAGTGTCGAGGGATCTTTACTCTGTATCTAACCCCGTGCTGTACCTGTCCTGGGAGTGTTTGATGGGGACAGTGTAGAGGGATCTTTACTCTGTATCTAACCTCATGCTGGACCTGTCCTGGGAGTGTTTAATGGGGACAGTGGAGTGGGAGCTTTACTCTGTATCTAACCCTGTGCTGTACCTGTCGTGGGAGTGTTTGATGGGGACAGTGTAGAGGGAGCTTTACTCTGTATCTAACCCCGTGCTGTACCTGTCCTGGGAGTGTTTGATGGGGACAGTGTAGAGGGAGCTTTACTCTGTATCTAACCCCGTGCTGTACCTGTCCTGGGAGTGTTTGATGGGGACAGTGTAGAGGGAGCTTTACTCTGTATCTAACCCTGTGCTGTATCTGCCCTGGGTGTTTGATGGGGACAGTGTAGAGGGAGCTTTACTCTGTATCTAAACCCATGCTGTACCTGTCCTGGGAGTGTTTGATGGGGACAGTATAGAGGGAGCTTTTCTCTGTATCTAACCCCATGCTGTACCTGTCCTCGTAGTGTTGGATGGGGACAGTATAGAGGGAGCTTTACTCTGTATCTAACCCTGTGCTGTACCTGTACTGGGAGTGTTTGATGGGGACAGTATAGAGGGAGCTTTTCTCTGTATCTAACCCCATGCTGTACCTGTCCTCGTAGTGTTGAATGTGGAAAGTGTAGAGGGAGCTTTACTCTGTATCTAACCCCGTGCTGTACCTGTCTTGGTAGTGTTTGATGGGGACAGTGTGGAGGGAGCTTTACTCTGTATCTAACCCCGTGCTGTGCCGTCCTGGGAGTGTTTGATGGGGACTGTGTAGAGGGAGCTTTACTCTGTACCTAACCCCGTGCTGCATCTGTCCTGGGAGTGTTTGATGGGGGCAGTGTAGAGGGAGCTTTACTCTGTATCTAACCCCGTGCTGTACCTGTCCTGGGAGTGTTTGATGGGGACAGTGTGGAGGGAGCTTTACTCTGTATCTAACCCCGTGCTGTACCTGACCTGGGAGTGTTTGATGGGGACAGTGTCGAGGGAGCTTTACTCTGTATCCAACCCCGTGCTGTACCTGTCCTGGGAGTGTTTGATGGGGACAGTGTAGACGGAGCTTTACTCTGTATCTAACCCCGTGCTGTACCTGTCCTGGGAGTGTTTGATGGGGACAATGTAGAGGGACCTTTACTCTGTATCTAACCCCGTGCTGTACCTGTGATGGGAGTGTTTGATGGGGACAGTGTGGAGGGAGCTTTACTCTGTATCTAACCCCGTGCTGTACCTGACCTGGGAGTTTTTGATGGGGACAGTGTCGAGGGAGCTTTACTCTGTATGCAACCCCGTGCTGTACCTGTCCTGGGAGTGTTTGATGGGGACAGTGTCGAGGGATCTTTACTCTGTATCTAACCCCGTGCTGTACCTGTCCTGGGAGTGTTTGATGGGGACAGTGTAGAGGGAGCTTTACTCTGTATCTAACCCCGTGCTGTACCTGTCCTGGGAGTGTTAGATGGGGGCAGTGTAGAGGGAACTTTACTCTGTATCTAACCCCGTGCTGTACCTGTCCTGGGAGTGTTTGATGGGGACAGTGTAGACGGCGCTTTCCTCTGTATCTAACCCCGTGCTGTACCTGTCCTGGGAGTGTTTGATGGGGACAGTGGAGAGGGAGCTTTACTCTGTATCTAACCCAGTGCTGTACCTGTCCTGGGAGTGGTTGATGGGGACAGTGTGGAGGGAGCTTTACTCTGTGTCTAACCCCGTGCTGTAACTGCCCTGGGAGTGTTTGATGATGACAGTGTCGAGGGAGCTTTACTCTGTATCTAACCCCGTGCTGCACCTGTCCTGGGAGTGTTTGATGGGGACACTGTAGAGGGAGCTTTACTCTGTATCTAACCCCGTGCTGTACCTGTCCTGGGAGTGTTTGATGGGGACAGTGTGGAGGGAGCTTTACTCTGTATCTAACCCCGTGCTGTACCTGTCCTGGGAGTGTTTGATGGGGACAGTATGGAGGGAGCTTTACTCTGTATCTAACCCCGTGCTGTACCTGTCCTGGGAGTGTTTGATGGGGACAGTGCAGAGGGAGATTTACTCTGTATCTAACCCCGTGCTGTACCTGTCCTGGGAGTGTTTAATGGGGACAGTGTAGAGGGAGCTTTACTCTGTATCTAACCCCGTGCTGTACCTGTCCTGGGAGTGTTTGATGGGAACAGTGTGGAGGAGCTTTACTCTGTATCTACCCCGTGCTGTACCTGTCCTGGGAGTGTGCGATGGGGACAGTGTAGACGGAGCTTTACTCTGAATCTAAGCCCGTGCTGTAGCTGTCCTGGGAGTGTTTGATGGGGACAGTGTAGAGGGAGCTTTACTCTGTATCTAACCCCATGCTGTACCTGTCCTGGGAGTGTTTGATGGGGACAGTGTAGTGTGAGTTTTCTCTGTCTCTAGCCGCGTGCTGTACCTGTCCTGGGAGTGTTTGATGGGGACAGTGTGGAGGGAGCTTTACTCTGTATCTAACCCCGTGCTGTACCTGTCCTGGGAGTGTTTGATGGGGACAGTGTAGAGGGAGCTTTACTCTGTATCTAACCCCGTGCTGTACCTGTCCTGGGAATGTTTGATGGGGACAGTGTGGATAGAGCTTTACTCTGTATCTAACCCTGTGCTGTACCTGTCCTGCGAGTGTTTGATGGGGACAGTGTAGAGGGAGCTTTACTCTGTATCTATCCCCGTGCTGTACCTGTCCAGGGAGTGTTTGATGGGGACAGTGTAGAGGGAGCTTAACTCTGTATCTAACCCCATGCTGCACCAGTCCTGGGAGTGTTTGATGGGGACAGTGTAAAGGGAGCTTTACTCTGTATCTAACCCCGTGCTGTACCTGTCCGGGGAGTGTTTGATGGGGACAGTGTAAAGGGAGCTTTACTCTGAATCTAACCCCGTGCTGTACCTGTCCGGGGAGTGTTTGATGGGGACAGTGTAGACGGAGCTTTACTCTGTATCTAACCCCGTGCTGTACCTGTCCTGGGAGTGTTTGATGGGGACAGTGTAGAGGGAGCTTTACTCTGTATCTAACCCCATGCTGTACCTGTCCTGGGAGTGTTTGATGTGGACAGTGTGGACGGAGCTTTACTCTGTATCTAACCCCGTGCTGTGCCTGTCCTGGGAGTGTTTGATGGGGACAGTGTAGAGGGAGCTTTACTCTTTATCTAACCCCGTGCTGTACCTGACCTGGGAGTGTTTGATGGGGCAGTGTAGAGGGAGCTTTCCTCTGTATCTAACCCCGTGCTGTACCTGCCCTGGGAGTGTTTGATGGGGACAGTGTAGAGGGAGCTTTACTCTGTATCTAACACCGTGCTGTACCTCTCCTTGGGCTGTTTGATGGGGACAGTGTAGACGGAGCTTTACTTTGTATCTAACCCCGTGCTGTAGCTGTCCTGGGAGTGTTTGATGGGGACAGTGTAGAGGGAGCTTTACTCTGTATCTAACCCCGTGCTGTACCTGTCCTGGGAGTGTTTGATGGGGACAGTGTAGAGGGAGCTTTACTCTGTATCTAACCCCGTGCTGTACCTGTCCTGGGAGTGTTTGATGGGGGCAGTGTCGAGGGATCTTTACTCTGCATCTAACCCCGTGCTGTACCTGTCCTGGGAGTGTTTGATGGGGACAGTGTAGAGGGATCTTTACTCTGTATCTAACCCCATGCTGGACCTGTCCTGGGAGTGTTTAATGGGGACAGTGGAGAGGGAGCTTTACTCTGTATCTAACCCCGTGCTGTACCTGTCGTGGGAGTGTTTGATACGGACAGTGTAGAGGGAGCTTTACTCTGTATCTAACCCTGTGCTGTATCTGCCCTGGGTGTTTGATGGGGACAGTGTAGAGGGAGCTTTACTCTGTATCTAACCCCGTGCTGTACCTGACCTGGGAGTGTTTGATGGGGACAGTGTCGAGGGAGCTTTACTCTGTATGCAACCCCGTGCTGTACCTGTCCTGGGAGTGTTTGATGGGGACAGTGTCGAGGGATCTTTACTCTGTATCTAACCCTGTGCTGTACCTGGCCTGGGAGTGTTTGATGGGGACAGTGTAGAGGGAGCTTTACTCTGTATCTAACCCCGTGCTGTACCTGTCCTGGGAGTGTTTGATGGGGGCAGTGTAGAGGGAACTTTACTCTGTATCTAACCCCGTGCTGTACCTGTCCTGGGAGTGTTTGATGGGGACAGTGTAGACGGCGCTTTCCTCTGTATCTAACCCCGTGCTGTACCTGTCCTGGGAGTGTTTGATGGGGACAGTGGAGAGGGAGCTTTACTCTGTATGTAACCCAGTGCTGTACCTGTCCTGGGAGTGGTTGATGGGGACAGTGTGGAGGGAGCTTTACTCTGTGTCTAACCCCGTGCTGTAACTGCCCTGGGAGTGTTTGATGATGACAGTGTCGAGGGAGCTTTACTCTGTATCTAACCCCGTGCTGTACCTGTCCTGCGAGTGTTTGATGGGGGCAGTGTCGAGGGATCTTTACTCTGTATCTAACCCCGTGCTGTACCTGTCCTGGGAGTGTTTGATGGGGACAGTGTAGAGGGATCTTTACTCTGTATCTAACCCCATGCTGGACCTGTCCTGGGAGTGTTTAATGGGGACAGTGGAGAGGGAGCTTTACTCTGTATCTAACCCCGTGCTGTACCTGTCGTGGGAGTGTTTGATACGGACAGTGTAGAGGGAGCTTTACTCTGTATCTAACCCTGTGCTGTATCTGCCCTGGGTGTTTGATGGGGACAGTGTAGAGGGAGCTTTACTCTGTATCTAACCCCATGCTGTACCTGTCCTGGGAGTGGTTGATGGGGACAGTGTGGCGGGAGCTTTACTCTGTGTCTAACCCCGTGCTGTACCTGTCCTGGGAGTGTTTGATGGGGACAGTGTCGAGGGAGCTTTACTCTGTATCTAACCCCGTGCTGTACCTGTCCTGGGAGTGTTTGATGGGGACAGTGTCGAGGGATCTTTACTCTGTATCTAACCCCGTGCTGTACCTGTCCTGGGAGTGTTTGATGGGGACAGTGTAGAGGGAGCTTTACTCTGTATCTAACCCCGTGCTGTACCTGTCCTGCGAGTGTTTGATGGGGACAGTGTGAACAAAGAACAAAGAAATGTACAGCACAGGAACAGGCCCTTCGGCCCTCCAAGCCCGTGCCGACCATGCTGCCCGACTAAACTACAATCTTCTACACTTCCTGGGTCTGTATCCCTCTATTCCCATCCTATTCATGTATTTGTCAAGATGCCCCTTAAATGTCCCTATCGTCCCTGCTTCCACCAACTCCTCCGGTAGCGAGTTCCAGGCATCCACTACCCTCTGCGTAAAAAACTTGCCTCGTACATCTACTCTGAACCTTGCCCCTCTCACCTTAAACCTATGCCCCCTAGTAATTGACCCCTCTACCCAGGGGAAAAGCCTCTGACTATCCACTCTGTCTATGCCCCTCATAATTTTGTAGACCTCTATCAGGTCTCCCCTCAACCTCCTTTGTTCCAGTGAGAACAAACCAAGTTTATTCAACCGCTCCTCATAGCTAATGCCCTCCATACCAGGCAACATTCTGGTAAATCTCTTCTGCACCCTCTCTAAAGCCTCCACATCCTTCTGGTAGTGTGGCGACCAGAATTGAACACTATACTCCAAGTGTGGCCTAACTAAGGTTCTATACAGCTGCAACATGACTTGCCAATTCTTATACTCAATGCCCCGGCCAATTAAGGCAAGCATGCCGTATGCCTTCTTGACTACCTTCTCCACCTGTGTTGCCCCTTTCAATGACCTGTGGACCTGTACTCCTAGATCTCTTTGACTTTCAATACTCTTGAGGGTTCTACCATTCACTGTATATTCCCTACCTGCATTAGACCTTCCAAAATGCATTACCTCACATTTGTCCGGATTAAACTCCATCTGCCATCTCTCCGCCCAAGTCTCCAGACAATCTAAATCCTGCTGTATCCTCTGACAGTCCTCGTCGCTATCCGCAATTCCACCAACCTTTGTGTCGTCTGCAAACTTACTAATCAGACCAGTTACATTTTCCTCCAAATCATTTATATATACTACAAAGAGCAAAGGTCCCAGCACTGATCCCTGTGGAACACCACTGGTCACAGCCCTCCAATTAGAAAAGCATCCTTCCATTGCTACTCTCTGCCTTCTATGACCTAGCCAGTTCTGTATCCACCTTGCCAGCTCACCCCTGGTCCCGTGCGACTTCACCTTTTGTATTAGTCTACCATGAGGGACCTTGTCAAAGGCCTTACTGAAGTCCATATAGACAACATCTACTGCCCTACCTGCATCAATCATCTTAGTGACCTCATCGAAAAACTCTATCAAGTTAGTGAGACACGACCTCCCCTTCACAAAACCATGCTGCCTCTCACTAATACGTCCATTTGCTTCCAAATGGGAGTAGATCCTGTCTCGAAGAATTCTCTCCAGTAATTTCCCTACTACTGAAGTAAGGCTCACTGGCCTGTAGTTCCTTGGATTATCTTTGCTACCCTTCTTAAACAGAGGAACAACATTGGCTATTCTCCAGTCCTCCGGGACATCCCCTGAAGACAGTGAGGATCCAAAGATTTCTGTCAAGGCCTCAGCAATTTCCTCTCCAGCCTCCTTCAGTATTCTGGGGTAGATCCCATCAGGCCCTGGGGACTTATCTACCTTAATATTTTTTAAGACACCCAACACCTCGTCTTTTTGGATCTCAATGTGACCCTTATCTATCTACACACCCTTCTCCAGACTCAACATCTACCAATTTCTTCTCTTTGGTGAATACTGATGCAAAGTATTCATTTAGTACCTCGCCCATTTCCTCTGGCTCCACACATAGATTCCCTTGCCTATCCTTCAGTGGGCCAACCCTATCCCTGGCTACCCTCTTGCTTTTTATGTACGTGTAAAAAGCCTTGGGATTTTCCTTAACCCTATTTGCCAATGACCTTTCGTGACCCCTTCTAGCGCTCCTGACTCCTTGCTTAAGTTCCTTCCTACTTTCCTTATATTCCACGCAGGCTTCGTCTGTTCCCAGCCTTTTAGCCCTGACAAATGCCTCCTTTTTCTTTTTGACGAGGCCTACAATATCTCTCGTTATCCAAGGTTCCCGAAAATTGCCGTATTTATCCTTCTTCCTCACAGGAACATGCCGGTCCTGAATTCCTGTCAACTGACACTTGTATCTAACCCCGTGCTGTACCTGTCCTGGGATTGTTTGATGCGGACAGTGTAGTGGGAGTTTACTTTGTATCTAACCCCGTGCTGTACCTGTCCTGGGAGTGTTTGATGGGGACAGTGTAGAAGGATCTTTACTCTGTATCTAACCCCGTGCTGTACCCGTCCTGGGAGTGTTTGATGGTGACAGTGTGGAGGGAGCTTTACTCTGTATCTAACCCCGTGCTGTACCTGTCCTGGGAGTGTTTGATGGGGACAGAGTAGACGGAGCTTTACTCTGTATCTAACCCCGTGCTGTACCTGTCGTGGGAGTGTTTGATGGGGACAGTGTCGAGGGAGCTTTACTCTGTATCTAACCCCGTGCTGTACCTGTCCTGGGAGTGTTTGATGGGGACAGTGTGGAGGGAGCTTTACTCTGTATCTAACCCCGTGCTGTACCTGTCCTGGGAGTGTTTGATGGGGACAGTGTCGAGAGAGCTTTACTCTGTGTCTTACCCCGTGCTGTACCGGTCCTGGGAGTGTTTGATGGGGACAGTATAGACGGAGCTTTACTCTGTATCTAAGCCCGTGCTGTAGCTGTCCTGGGAGTGTTTGATGGGGACAGTGGAGAGGGAGCTTTACTCTGTATCTACCCCCGTGCTGTACCTGTCCTGGGAGTGTTTGATGGGGACAGTGTCGTGGGTGTTTACTCTGCATCTAACCCAGTGCTGTACCTGTCCTGCGAGTGTTTGATGGGGACAGTGTGGAGGGAGCTTTACTCTGTATCTAACCCCGTGCTGTACTTGCCCTGGGAGTATTTGATGGGGACAGTTTAGAGGGAGCTTTACTCTGAATCTAACCCTGTGCTGTACCTGTCCTGGGAGTGTTTGATGAGGACAGTGTAGAGGGAGCTTTACTCTGTATCTAACCCCGTGCTGTGCCTGTCCTGGGAGTGTTTGATGGGGACAGTGTGGAGGAACTGTACTATGTATCTAACGCCGTGCTGTACCTGTCCTGGGAGTGTTTGATGGGGACAGTGTGGAGGGAGCTTTACTCTGTATCTAACCCCGTGCTGTACCTGTCCTGGGAGTGTTTGATGGGGACAGTATGGAGGGAGCTTTACTCTGTATCTAACCCCGTGCTGTGCCTGTCCTGGGAGTGTTTGATGGGAACAGTGTGGAGGAGCTTTACTCTGTATCTACCCCGTGCTGTACCTGTCCTGGGAGTGTGCGATGGGGACAGTGTAGACGGAGCTTTACTCTGAATCTAAGCCCGTGCTGTAGCTGTCCTGGGAGTGTTTGATGGGGACAGTGTAGAGGGAGCTTTACTCTGTATCTAACCCCATGCTGTACCTGTCCTGGGAGTGTTTGATGTGGACAGTGTGGACGGAGCTTTACTCTGTATCTAACCCCGTGCTGTGCCTGTCCTGGGAGTGTTTGATGGGGACAGTGTAGTGTGAGTTTTCTCTGTCTCTAGCCGCGTGCTGTACCTGTCCTGGGAGTGTTTGATGTGGACAGTGTGGACGGAGCTTTACTCTGTATCTCACCCCGTGCTGTACCTGTCCTGGGAGTGTTTGATGGGGTCAGTGTAGAGGGAGCTTTACTCTGTATCTAACCCCGTGCTGTACCTGCCCTGGGAGTGTTTGATGGGGACAGTGTAGAGGGAGCTTTCCTCTGTATCTAACCCCGTGCTGTACCTGTCCAGGGAGTGTTTGATGGGGACAGTGTAGAGCGAGCTTTACTCAGGATCTATCCCCGTGCTGAACCTGTCCTGTGAGTGTTTGATGAGGACGATGTAGAAGGAGCTTTACTCTGTATCCAACCCTGTGCTGTGCCTGTCCTGGGATTGTTTGATGCGGACAGTGTAGTGGGAGTTTACTTTGTATCTAACCCCGTGCTGTACCTGTCCTGGGAGTGTTTGATGGGGACAGTGTAGAAGGATCTTTACTCCGTATCTAACCCCGTGCTGTACCTGTCCTGGGAGTGTTTGATGGGGACAGTGTCGAGGGAGCTTTACTCTGTATCTAACCCCGTGCTGTACCTGTCCTGGGAGTGTTTGATGGCGACAGTGTCGAGGGAGCTTTACTCTGTATCTAACCCCGTGCTGTACCTGTCCTGGGAATGTTTGATGGGGACAGTGTGGATAGAGCTTTACTCTGTATCTAACCCTGTGCTGTACCTGTCCTGCGAGTGTTTGATGGGGACAGTGTAGAGGGAGCTTTACTCTGTATCTATCCCCGTGCTGTACCTGTCCAGGGAGTGTTTGATGGGGACAGTGTAGAGGGAGCTTAACTCTGTATCTAACCCCATGCTGCACCAGTCCTGGGAGTGTTTGATGGGGACAGTGTAAAGGGAGCTTTACTCTGTATCTAACCCCGTGCTGTACCTGTCCGGGGAGTGTTTGATGGGGACAGTGTAAAGGGAGCTTTACTCTGAATCTAACCCCGTGCTGTACCTGTCCGGGGAGTGTTTGATGGGGACAGTGTAGACGGAGCTTTACTCTGTATCTAAAGCCGTGCTGTACCTGTCCTGGGAGTGTTTGATGGGGACAGTGTAGAGGGAGCTTTACTCTGTATCTAACCCCATGCTGTACCTGTCCTGGGAGTGTTTGATGTGGACAGTGTGGACGGAGCTTTACTCTGTATCTAACCCCGACTGTGCCTGTCCTGGGAGTGTTTGATGGGGACAGTGTAGTGTGAGTTTACTCTGTCTCTAGCCCCGTGGTGTACCTGTCCTGGGAGTGTTTGATGGGGACAGTGTAGAGGGAGCTTTACTCTTTATCTAACCCCGTGCTGTACCTGACCTGGGAGTGTTTGATGGGGCAGTGTAGAGGGAGCTTTCCTCTGTATCTAACCCCGTGCTGTACCTGCCCTGGGAGTGTTTAATGGGGACAGTGTAAAGGGCGCTTTACTCTGTATCTAACCCCATGCTCTACCTGTCCTGGGAGTGTTTGATGGGGACAGTGCAGAGGGAGCTTTACTCTGTATCTAACACCGTGCTGTACCTGTCCTGGGAGTGTTTGATGGGGGCAGTGTAGACGGAGCTTTACTTTGTATCTAAGCCCGTGCTGTAGCTGTCCTGGGAGTGTTTGATGGGGACAGTGGAGAGGGAGCATTACTCTGTATCTACGCCCGTGCTGTACCTGTCCTGGGAGTGTTTGATGGGGACAGTGTCGTGGGTGTTTACTCTGCATCTAACCCAGTGTTGTACCTGTCCTGCGAGTGTTTGATGGGGACAGTGTGGAGGGAGCTTTACTCTGTATCTAACCCCGTGCTGTACTTGCCCTGGGAGTGTTTGATGGGGACAGTTTAGAGTGAGCTTTACTCTGAATCTAACACTGTGCTGTACCTGTTCTGGGAGTGTGTGATGGTGAGAGTATAGAGCGAGCTTTACTCTGTATCTAACCCCGTGCTGTACCTGTCCTGGGAGTGTTTGATGGGGACAGTGTAGAGGGAGCTTTACTCTGTATCTTAACCCCGTGCTGTACCTGTGCTGGGAGTGTTTGATGGGGACAGTGTGGAGGGCATTTTACTCTATATCTAACCCCGTGCTGTGCCTGTCCTGGGAGTGTTTGATGGGGACAGTGTGGAGGGAGCTTTACTCTGTATCTAACCCCGTGCTGTACCTGTCCTGGGCGTGTTTGATGGGGACAGTGTAGACGGAGCTTTACTCTGTATCTAACCCCGTGCTGTACCTGCCCTGGAAGTGTTTGATGGGGACAGTGGAGAGGGAGCTTTACTCTGTATCTATCCCCGTGGTGTACCTGTCCTGGGAGTGTTTGATTGGTACAGTGGAGAGGGAGCTTTACTCTGTATCTAACCCCGTGCTGTGCCTGTCCTGGGATTGTTTGATGCGGACAGTGTAGTGGGAGTTTTCTTTGTATCTAACCCCGTGCTGTACCTGTACTGGGAGTGTTTGATGGGGACAGTGTAGAAGGATCTTTACTCTGTATCTAACCCCGTGCTGTACCTGTCCTGGGAGTGTTTGATGGGGACAGTGTCGAGGGAGCTTTACTCTGTATCTAACCCCGTGCTGTACCTGTCCTGGGAATGTTTGATGGGGACAGTGTGGATAGAGCTTTACTCTGTATCTAACCCTGTGCTGTACCTGTCCTGCGAGTGTTTGATGGGGACAGTGTAGAGGGAGCTTTACTCTGTATCTATCCCCGTGCTGTACCTGTCCAGGGAGTGTTTGATGGGGACAGTGTAGAGGGAGCTTAACTCTGTATCTAACCCCGTGCTCCACCAGTCCTGGGAGTGTTTGATGGGGACAGTGTAAATGGAGCTTTACTCTGTATCTAACCCCGTGCTGTACCTGTCCTGGGAATGTTTGATGGGGACAGTGTGGATAGAGCTTTACTCTGTATCTAACCCTGTGCTGTACCTGTCCTGCGAGTGTTTGATGGGGACAGTGTAGAGGGAGCTTTACTCTGTATCTATCCCCGTGCTGTACCTGTCCAGGGAGTGTTTGATGGGGACAGTGTAGAGGGAGCTTAACTCTGTATCTAACCCCGTGCTGCACCAGTCCTGGGAGTGTTTGATGGGGACAGTGTAAAGGGAGCTTTACTCTGTATCTAACCCCGTGCTGTACCTGTCCGGGGAGTGTTTGATGGGGACAGTGTAGACGGAGCTTTACTCTGAATCTAAGCCCGTGCTGTTGCTGTCCTGGGAGTTTTTGATGGGGACAGTGTAGAGGGAGATTTACTCTGTATCTAACCCCGTGCTGTACCTGTCCTGGGAGTGTTTGATGGGGACAGTGTGGAGGGAGCTTTACTCTGTATCTAACCCCGTGCTGTACCTGTCCTGGGAGTGTTTGATGGGGACAGTGTCGAGAGAGCTTTACTCTGTGTCTTACCCCGTGCTGTACCTGTCCTGGGAGTGTTTGATGGGGACAGTATAGACGGAGCTTTACTCTGTATCTAAGCCCGTGCTGTAGCTGTCCTGGGAGTGTTTGATGGGGACAGTGGAGAGGGAGCTTTACTCTGTATCTACCCCCGTGCTGTACCTGTCCTGGGAGTGTTTGAAGGGGACAGTGTCGTGGGTGTTTACTCTGCATCTAACCCAGTGCTGTACCTGTCCTGCGAGTGTTTGATGGGGACAGTGTGGAGGGACCTTTACTCTGTATCTAACCACGTGCTGTATCTGCCCTGGGTGTTTGATGGGGACAGTGTAGAGGGAGCTTTACTCTGTATCTAACCCCATGCTGTACCTGTCCTGGGAGTGGTTGATGGGGACAGTGTGGCGGGAGCTTTACTCTGTGTCTAACCCCGTGCTGTACCTGTCCTGGGAGTGTTTGCTGGGGACAGTGTCGAGGGAGCTTCACTCTGTATCTAACCCCGTGCTGTACCTGTCCTGGGAGTGTTTGATGGGGACAGTGTCGAGGGATCTTTACTCTGTATCTAACCCCGTGCTGTACCTGTCCTGGGAGTGTTTGATGGGGACAGTGTAGAGGGAGCTTTACTCTGTATCTAACCCCGTGCTGTACCTGTCCTGGGAGTGTTTGATGGGGACAGTGTGAACAAAGAACAAAGAAATGTACAGCACAGGAACAGGCCCTTCGGCCCTCCAAGCCCGTGCCGACCATGCTGCCCGACTAAACTACAATCTTCTACACTTCCTGGGTCTGTATCCCTCTATTCCCATCCTATTCATGTATTTGTCAAGATGCCCCTTAAATGTCCCTATCGTCCCTGCTTCCACCAACTCCTCCGGTAGCGAGTTCCAGGCATCCACTACCCTCTGCGTAAAAAACTTGCCTCGTACATCTACTCTGAACCTTGCCCCTCTCACCTTAAACCTATGCCCCCTAGTAATTGACCCCTCTACCCAGGGGAAAAGCCTCTGACTATCCACTCTGTCTATGCCCCTCATAATTTTGTAGACCTCTATCAGGTCTCCCCTCAACCTCCTTCGTTCCAGTGAGAACAAACCAAGTTTATTCAATTGCTCCTCATAGCTAATGCCCTCCATACCAGGCAACATTCTGGTAAATCTCTTCTGCACCCTCGCTAAAGCCTCCACATCCTTCTGGTAGTGTGGCGACCAGAATTGAACACTATACTCCAAGTGTGGCCTAACTAAGGTTCTATACAGCTGCAACATGACTTGCCAATTCTTATACTCAATGCCCCGGCCAATGAAGGCAAGCATGCCGTATGCCTTCTTCACTACCTTCTCCACCTGTGTTGCCCCTTTCAATGACCTGTGGACCTGTACTCCTAGATCTCTTTGACTTTCAATACTCTTGAGGGTTCTACCATTCACTGTATATTCCCTACCTGCATTAGACCTTCCAAAATGCATTACCTCACATTTGTCCGGATTAAACTCCATCTGCCATCTCTCCGCCCAAGTCTCCAGACAATCTAAATCCTGCTGTATCCTCTGACAGTCCTCGTCGCTATCCGCAATTCCACCAACCTTTGTGTCGTCTGCAAACTTACTAATCAGACCAGTTACATTTTCCTCCAAATCATTTATATATACTACAAAGAGCAAAGGTCCCAGCACTGATCCCTGTGGAACACCACTGGTCACAGCCCTCCAATTAGAAAAGCATCCTTCCATTGCTACTCTCTGCCTTCTATGACCTAGCCAGTTCTGTATCCACCTTGCCAGCTCACCCCTGGTCCCGTGCGACTTCACCTTTTGTATTAGTCTACCATGAGGGACCTTGTCAAAGGCCTTACTGAAGTCCATATAGACAACATCTACTGCCCTACCTGCATCAATCATCTTAGTGACCTCATCGAAAAACTCTATCAAGTTAGTGAGACACGACCTCCCCTTCACAAAACCATGCTGCCTCTCACTAATACGTCCATTTGCTTCCAAATGGGAGTAGATCCTGTCTCGAAGAATTCTCTCCAGTAATTTCCCTACTACTGAAGTAAGGCTCACTGGCCTGTAGTTCCCTGGATTATCCTTGCTACCCTTCTTAAACAGAGGAACAACATTGGCTATTCTCCAGTCCTCCGGGACATCCCCTGAAGACAGTGAGGATCCAAAGATTTCTGTCAAGGCCTCAGCAATTTCCTCTCCAGCCTCCTTCAGTATTCTGGGGTAGATCCCATCAGGCCCTGGGGACTTATCTACCTTAATATTTTTTAAGACACCCAACACCTCGTCTTTTTGGATCTCAATGTGACCCTTATCTATCTACACACCCTTCTCCAGACTCAACATCTACCAATTTCTTCTCTTTGGTGAATACTGATGCAAAGTATTCATTTAGTACCTCGCCCATTTCCTCTGGCTCCACACATAGATTCCCTTGCCTATCCTTCAGTGGGCCAACCCTTTCCCTGGCTACCCTCTTGCTTTTTATGTACGTGTAAAAAGCCTTGGGATTTTCCTTAACCCTATTTGCCAATGACCTTTCGTGACCCCTTCTAGCGCTCCTGACTCCTTGCTTAAGTTCCTTCCTACTTTCCTTATATTCCACGCAGGCTTCGTCTGTTCCCAGCCTTTTAGCCCTGACAAATGCCTCCTTTTTCTTTTTGACGAGGCCTACAATATCTCTCGTTATCCAAGGTTCCCGAAAATTGCCGTATTTATCCTTCTTCCTCACAGGAACATGCCGGTCCTGAATTCCTGTCAACTGACACTTGTATCTAACCCCGTGCTGTACCTGTCCTGGGATTGTTTGATGCGGACAGTGTAGTGGGAGTTTACTTTGTATCTAACCCCGTGCTGTACCTGTCCTGGGAGTGTTTGATGGGGACAGTGTAGAAGGATCTTTACTCTGTATCTAACCCCGTGCTGTACCCGTCCTGGGAGTGTTTGATGGTGACAGTGTAGAGGGAGCTTTACTCTGTATCTAACCCCGTGCTGTACCTGTCGTGGGAGAGTTTGATGGGGACAGTGTCGAGGGAGCTTTACTCTGTATCTAACCCCGTGCTGTACCTGTCCTGGGAGTGTTTGATGGGGACAGTGTGGAGGGAGCTTTACTCTGTATCTAACCCCGTGCTGTACCTGTCCTGGGAGTGTTTGATGGGGACAGTGTCGAGAGAGCTTTACTCTGTGTCTTACCCCGTGCTGTACCTGTCCTGGGAGTGTTTGATGGGGACAGTATAGACGGAGCTTTACTCTGTATCTAAGCCCGTGCTGTAGCTGTCCTGGGAGTGTTTGATGGGGACAGTGGAGAGGGAGCTTTACTCTGTATCTACCCCCGTGCTGTACCTGTCCTGGGAGTGTTTGATGGGGACAGTGTCGTGGGTGTTTACTCTGCATCTAATCCAGTGCTGTACCTGTCCTGCGAGTGTTTGATGGGGACAGTGTGGAGGGAGCTTTACTCTGTATCTAACCCCGTGCTGTACTTGCCCTGGGAGTATTTGATGGGGACAGTTTAGAGGGAGCTTTACTCTGAATCTAACCCTGTGCTGTACCTGTCCTGGGAGTGTTTGATGAGGACAGTGTAGAGGGAGCTTTACTCTGTATCTAACCCCGTGCTGTGCCTGTCCTGGGAGTGTTTGATGGGGACAGTGTGGAGGAACTGTACTATGTATCTAACGCCGTGCTGTACCTGTCCTGGGAGTGTTTGATGGGGACAGTGTGGAGGGAGCTTTACTCTGTATCTAACCCCGTGCTGTACCTGTCCTGGGAGTGTTTGATGGGGACAGTATGGAGGGAGCTTTACTCTGTATCTAACCCCGTGCTGTGCCTGTCCTGGGAGTGTTTGATGGGGACAGTGTGGAGGGAGCTTTACTCTGTATCTAACCCCGTGCTGTACCTGTCCTGGGAGTGTTTGATGGGGACAGTATGGAGGGAGCTTTACTCTGTATCTAACCCCGTGCTGTGCCTGTCCTGGGAGTGTTTGATGGGGACAGTGTAGACGGAGCTTTACTCTGAATCTAAGCCCGTGCTGTAGCTGTCCTGGGAGTGTTTGATGGGGACAGTGTAGAGGGAGCTTTACTCTGTATCTAACCCCATGCTGTACCTGTCCTGGGAGTGTTTGATATGGACAGTGTGGACGGAGCTTTACTCTGTATCTAACCCCGTGCTGTGCCTGTCCTGGGAGTGTTTGATGGGGACAGTGTAGTGTGAGTTTTCTCTGTCTCTAGCCGCGTGCTGTACCTGTCCTGGGAGTGTTTGATGTGGACAGTGTGGACGGAGCTTTACTCTGTATCTAACCCCGTGCTGTACCTGCCCTGGGAGTGTTTGATGGGGACAGTGTAGAGGGAGCTTTCCTCTGTATCTAACCCCGTGCTGTACCTGTCCAGGGAGTGTTTGATGGGGACAGTGTAGAGCGAGCTTTACTCTGTATCTATCCCCGTGCTGAACCTATCCTGTGAGTGTTTGATGAGGACGATGTAGAAGGAGCTTTACTCTGTATCCAACCCTGTGCTGTGCCTGTCCTGGGATTGTTTGATGCGGACAGTGTAGTGGGAGTTTACTTTGTATCTAACCCCGTGCTGTACCTGTCCTGGGAGTGTTTGATGGCGACAGTGTAGAAGGATCTTTACTCTGTATCTAACCCCGTGCTGTACCTGTCCTGGGAGTGTTTGATGGGGACAGTGTAGAGGGAGCTTTACTCTGTATCTAACCCCGTGCTGTACCTGTCCTGGGAGTGTTTGATGGCGACAGTGTCGAGGGAGCTTTACTCTGTATCTAACCCCGTGCTGTACCTGTCCTGGGAATGTTTGATGGGGACAGTGTGGATAGAGCTTTACTCTGTATCTAACCCTGTGCTGTACCTGTCCTGCGAGTGTTTGATGGGGACAGTGTAGAGGGAGCTTTACTCTGTATCTATCCCCGTGCTGTACCTGTCCAGGGAGTGTTTGATGGGGACAGTGTAGAGGGAGCTTAACTCTGTATCTAACCCCGTGCTGCACCAGTCCTGGGAGTGTTTGATGGGGACAGTGTAAAGGGAGCTTTACTCTGTATCTAACCCCGTGCTGTACCTGTCCGGGGAGTGTTTGATGGGGACAGTGTAAAGGGAGCTTTACTCTGAATCTAACCCCGTGCTGTACCTGTCCGGGGAGTGTTTGATGGGGACAGTGTAGACGGAGCTTTACTCTGTATCTAACCCCGTGCTGTACCTGTCCTGGGAGTGTTTGATGGGGACAGTGTAGAGGGAGCTTTACTCTGTATCTAACCCCATGCTGTACCTGTCCTGGGAGTGTTTGATGTGGACAGTGTGGACGGAGCTTTACTCTGTATCTAACCCCGTGCTGTGCCTGTCCTGGGAGTGTTTGATGGGGACAGTGTAGTGTGAGTTTACTCTGTCTCTAGCCCCGTGGTGTACCTGTCCTGGGAGTGTTTGATGGGGACAGTGTAGAGGGAGCTTTACTCTTTATCTAACCCCGTGCTGTACCTGACCTGGGAGTGTTTGATGGGGCAGTGTAGAGGGAGCTTTCCTCTGTATCTAACCCCGTGCTGTACCTGCCCTGGGAGTGTTTAATGGGGACAGTGTAAAGGGCGCTTTACTCTTTATCTAACCCCGTGCTGTACCTGTCCTGGGAGTGTTTGATGGGGACAGTGTAGAGGGAGCTTTACTCTGTATCTAACCCCGTGCTGTACCTGTCCTGGGAGTGTTTGATGGGGACAGTGTAGACGGAGCTTTACTTTGTATCTAAGCCCGTGCTGTAGCTGTCCTGGGAGTGTTTGATGGGGACAGTGGAGAGGGAGCATTACTCTGTATCTACGCCCGTGCTGTACCTGTCCTGGGAGTGTTTGATGGGGACAGTGTCGTGGGTGTTTACTCTGCATCTAACCCAGTGTTGTACCTGTCCTGCGAGTGTTTGATGGGGACAGTGTGGAGGGAGCTTTACTCTGTATCTAACCCTGTGCTGTACTTGCCCTGGGAGTGTTTGATGGGGACAGTTTAGAGTGAGCTTTACTCTGAATCTAACACTGTGCTGTACCTGTTCTGGGAGTGTGTGATGGTGAGAGTATAGAGCGAGCTTTACTCTGTATCTAACCCCGTGCTGTGCCTGTCCTGGGAGTGTTTGATGGGGACAGTGTGGAGGAACTGTACTATGTATCTAACCCCGTGCTGTACCTGTCCTGGGAGTGTTTGATGGGGACAGTGTAGAGGGAGCTTTACTCTGTATCTTAACCCCGTGCTGTACCTGTGCTGGGAGTGTTTGATGGGGACAGTGTGGAGGGCGTTTTACTCTGTATCTAACCCCGTGCTGTGCCTGTCCTGGGAGTGTTTGATGGGGACAGTGTGGAGGGAGCTTTACTCTGTATCTAACCCCGTGCTGTACCTGTCCTGGGCGTGTTTGATGGGGACAGTGTAGACGGAGCTTTACTCTGTATCTAACCCCGTGCTGTACCTGCCCTGGAAGTGTTTGATGGGGACAGTGGAGAGGGAGCTTTACTCTGTATCTATCCCCGTGGTGTACCTGTCCTGGGAGTGTTTGATTGGTACAGTGGAGAGGGAGCTTTACTCTGTATCTAACCCCGTGCTGTGCCTGTCCTGGGATTGTTTGATGCGGACAGTGTAGTGGGAGTTTTCTTTGTATCTAACCCCGTGCTGTACCTGTCCTGGGAGTGTTTGATGGGGACAGTGTAGAAGGATCTTTACTCTGTATCTAACCCCGTGCTGTACCTGTCGGAGTGTTTGATGGACACAGTGTCGAGGGAGCTTTACTCTGTATCTAACCCCGTGCTGTACCTGTCCTGGGAATGTTTGATGGGGACAGTGTGGATAGAGCTTTACTCTGTATCTAACCCTGTGCTGTACCTGTCCTGCGAGTGTTTGATGGGGACAGTGTAGAGGGAGCTTTACTCTGTATCTATCCCCGTGCTGTACCTGTCCAGGGAGTGTTTGATGGGGACAGTGTAGAGGGAGCTTAACTCTGTATCTAACCCCGTGCTGCACCAGTCCTGGGAGTGTTTGATGGGGACAGTGTAAATGGAGCTTTACTCTGTATCTAACCCCGTGCTGTACCTGTCCTGGGAATGTTTGATGGGGACAGTGTGGATAGAGCTTTACTCTGTATCTAACCCTGTGCTGTACCTGTCCTGCGAGTGTTTGATGGGGACAGTGTAGAGGGAGCTTTACTCTGTATCTATCCCCGTGCTGTACCTGTCCAGGGAGTGTTTGATGGGGACAGTGTAGAGGGAGCTTAACTCTGTATCTAACCCCGTGCTGCACCAGTCCTGGGAGTGTTTGATGGGGACAGTGTAAAGGGAGCTTTACTCTGTATCTAACCCCGTGCTGTACCTGTCCGGGGAGTGTTTGATGGGGACAGTGTAGACGGAGCTTTACTCTGAATCTAAGCCCGTGCTGTTGCTGTCCTGGGAGTGTTTGATGGGGACAGTGTAGAGGGAGATTTACTCTGTATCTAACCCCGTGCTGTACCTGTCCTGGGAGTGTTTGATGGGGACAGTGTGGAGGGAGCTTTACTCTGTATCTAACCCCGTGCTGTACCTGTCCTGGGAGTGTTTGATGGGGACAGTGTCGAGAGAGCTTTACTCTGTGTCTTATCCCGTGCTGTACCTGTCCTGGGAGTGTTTGATGGGGACAGTATAGACGGAGCTTTACTCTGTATCTAAGCCCGTGCTGTAGCTGTCCTGGGAGTGTTTGATGGGGACAGTGGAGAGGGAGCTTTACTCTGTATCTACCCCCGTGCTGTACCTGTCCTGGGAGTGTTTGAAGGGGACAGTGTCGTGGGTGTTTACTCTGCATCTAACCCAGTGCTGTACCTGTCCTGCGAGTGTTTGATGGGGACAGTGTGGAGGGACCTTTACTCTGTATCTAACCACGTGCTGTACTTGCCCTGGGAGTATTTGATGGGGACAGTTTAGAGGGAGCTTTACTCTGAATCTAACCCTGTGCTGTACCTGTTCGGGGAGTGTTTGATGGTGAGAGTATAGAGGGAGCTTTACTCTGTATCTAACCCCGTGCTGTGCCTGTCCTGGGAGTGTTTGATGGGGACAGTGTGGAGGAACTGTACTATGTATCTAACGCCGTGCTGTACCTGTCCTGGGAGTGTTTGATGGGGACAGTGTGGAGGGAGCTTTACTCTGTATCTAACCCCGTGCTGTGCCTGTCCTGGGAGTGTTTGATGGGAACAGTGTGGAGGAGCTTTACTCTGTATCTACCCCGTGCTGTACCTGTCCTGGGAGTGTTTGATGGGGACAGTGTAGACGGGGCTTTACTCTGAATCTAAGCCCGTGCTGTAGCTGTCCTGGGAGTGTTTGATGGGGACAGAGTAGAGGGAGCTTTACTCTGTATCTAACCCCGTGCTGTACCTGTCCTGGGAGTGTTTGATGTGGACAGTGTGGACGGAGCTTTACTCTGTATCTAACCCCGTGCTGTGCCTGTCCTGGGAGTGTTTGATGTGGACAGTGTGGACGGAGCTTTACTCTGTATCTAACCCCGTGCTGTACCTGTCCTGGGAGTGTTTGATGGGGACAGTGTAGAGGGAGCTTTACTCTGTATCTAACCCCGTGCTGTACCTGCCCTGGGAGTGTTTGATGGGGACAGTGTAGAGGGAGCTTTCCTCTGTATCTAACCCCGTGCTGTACCTGTCCAGGGAGTGTTTGATGGGGACAGTGTAGAGCGAGCTTTACTCTGTATCTATCCCCGTGCTGAACCTGTCCTGTGAGTGTTTGATGAGGACGATGTAGAAGGAGCTTTACTCTGTATCCAACCCTGTGCTGTGCCTGTCCTGGGATTGTTTGATGCGGACAGTGTAGTGTGAGTTTACTTTGTATCTAACCCCGTGCTGTACCTGTCCTGGGAGTGTTTGATGGGGACAGTGTAGAAGGATCTTTACTCTGTATCTAACCCCGTGCTGTACCTGTCCTGGGAGTGTTTGATGGGGACAGTGTAGAGGGAGCTTTACTCTGTATCTAACCCCGTGCTGTACCTGTCCTGGGAGTGTTTGATGGCGACAGTGTCGAGGGAGCTTTACTCTGTATCTAACCCCGTGCTGTACCTGTCCTGGGAATGTTTGATGGGGACAGTGTGGATAGAGCTTTACTCTGTATCTAACCCTGTGCTGTACCTGTCCTGCGAGTGTTTGATGGGGACAGTGTAGAGGGAGCTTTACTCTGTATCTATCCCCGTGCTGTACCTGTCCAGGGAGTGTTTGATGGGGACAGTGTAGAGGGAGCTTAACTCTGTATCTAACCCCGTGCTGCACCAGTCCTTGGAGTGTTTGATGGGGACAGTGTAAAGGGAGCTTTACTCTGTATCTAACCCCGTGCTGTACCTGTCCGGGGAGTGTTTGATGGGGACAGTGTAAAGGGAGCTTTACTCTGAATCTAACCCCGTGCTGTACCTGTCCGAGGAGTGTTTGATGGGGACAGTGTAGACGGAGCTTTACTCTGTATCTAACCCCGTGCTGTACCTGTCCTGGGAGTGTTTGATGGGGACAGTGTAGTGTGAGTTTACTCTGTCTCTAGCCCCGTGGTGTACCTGTCCTGGGAGTGTTTGATGGGGACAGTGTAGAGGGAGCTTTACTCTTTATCTAACCCCGTGCTGTACCTGACCTGGGAGTGTTTGATGGGGCAGTGTAGAGGGAGCTTTCCTCTGTATCTAACCCCGTGCTGTACCTGCCCTGGGAGTGTTTAATGGGGACAGTGTAAAGGGCGCTTTACTCTGTATCTAACCCCATGCTCTACCTGTCCTTGGGCTGTTTGATGGGGACAGTGTAGACGGAGCTTTACTCTGTATCTAAGCCCGTGCTGTAGCTGTCCTGGGAGTGTTTGATGGGGACAGTGGAGAGGGAGCATTACTCTGTATCTACGCCCGTGCTGTACCTGTCCTGGGAGTGTTTGATGGGGACAGTGTCGTGGGTGTTTACTCTGCATCTAACCCAGTGTTGTACCTGTCCTGTGAGTGTTTGATGGGGACAGTGTGGAGGGAGCTTTACTCTGTATCTAACCCCGTGCTGTACTTGCCCTGGGAGTGTTTGATGGGGACAGTGTAGAGGGAGCTTTACTCTGAATCTAACACTGTGCTGTACCTGTTCTGGGAGTGTGTGATGGTGAGAGTATAGAGCGAGCTTTACTCTGTATCTAACCCCGTGCTGTGCCTGTCCTGGGAGTGTTTGATGGGGACAGTGTGGAGGAACTGTACTATGTATCTAACCCCGTGCTGTACCTGTCCTGGGAGTGTTTGATGGGGACAGTGTAGAGGGAGCTTTACTCTGTATCTTAACCCCGTGCTGTACCTGTGCTGGGAGTGTTTGATGGGGACAGTGTGTGTGGTGTTGGGTGTTCTAACACACAGAAGAGCCAACACAGTTGCATATGGTACAACACTTGTTTATTTAAACTCACTATTTACAACTTGGTCTTTGCACTCTGCACGTGGGGGGCTCCCTGCTTGTGGTGTTTCAACAGCTCTTTCATGCTTCCTTCTCCCCAGACCTACTGACCTCCAGGTGTCGTGCTCGTGCTTTTTATGTGGTTGGTGTTCTTGTCTGTGATTGGTTGTGGTGTTGTGTACTCTGATTTGCCTGTTAGTGTGTCCATCATGATGTGTGTGTTTGAATATCATGACATCCCCCCTTTTTACAAAGATATGTGCCTACGTGGTAATAAATATGATCGTGACGTGAGTGCATCTAAGAGTGTGTGTGTGTCGTGTGCAGCATGTGTCTATGACGGAACTATGTACATGGGGCGATGTCGAGTGCGTCACATGAATCCAGTTGTACCATAACATAACAGAAATTCGAACGAGAGAAGAAGAAAAAAAAATTTTGAACAGTTGTCCAGTCAGACGACATCTGGAACGATAAACAACAACAGGTTATCATGTAAAATTGTCCAACTTATTCAACATATGAACTGTATTATAAGTCCATTCTAATGGGTTTGCGACGAATTCGGGTTGACCGCCTTAAGGGTGGATCAAGAACCACCGGCTGCTGTGCAGGCATGGCCATGGGTGGCGATGGAAAGGGCGTGATGTGCGGCAGCTCCACAAAGTCATCCTCGGAAGCCTGTTGAGGATCTGGCGTGTTGTGTGGCTGTGAACGTGGAAGTCGGCGAAGGGCGCGCCGATTGCGGCGACGCACGGAACCATCCGGCATGCGAACCAGGAACGAGCGGGGAGCCACTTGTCGGAGGACTTCGGCCGGTGCTGACCAGCCACCATACGGTTGATGGACGCGTACTTTGTCTCCGGAGGACAGGGGGGGCAGGTCCGTCGCTCGTGTGTCGTACCGACCTTTCTGGCGATCACGCTGCAGTTGCATGTCCCGAAGAACCGCCTCATGGTCTGTTGTCGGTGCCAGGACGGAAGGTACCGTCGTCCTGAGGGAGCGACCCATTAGTAGCTGCGCTGGCGAGAGGCCCGTGGATAACGGGGCCGATCGATAGGCCAGCAAGGCAAGGTTAAAGTCCGATCCGGCATCAGCCGCCTTGCACAGGAGCCGCTTTGCGATGTGGACACCCTTTTCAGCCTTCCCGTTCGATTGTGGATGCAGAGGGCTGGATGTCACATGAGTGAAACCATATGCTGCGGCAAAGGACGACCATTCACGGCTGGCAAAACAAGGTCCATTGTCTGACATGACAGTCCTTGGAATGCCATGGCGAGCAAACGTTTCCTTGCAGGCCCCAATGACTGCGGACGACGTCAGATCATGGAGAGGCATGACTTCCGGGTAGTTTGAGAAGTAGTCTATAATAACAATGTAATCTCTGCCGAGCGCGTGAAATAGGTCAACACCCACCTTCGCCCAGGGGGACGTCACCATCTCGTGTGGTAGAAGTGTTTCCGGAGGTTGCGCCGGCTGAAACCTCTGACAGGTTGTGCAGTTGAGCACCATGTTGGCTATGTCTTCATTAATACCCGGCCAATATACCGCCGCCCGGGCCCTTCGTCTGCATTTTTCGACACCCAGGTGGCCTTCGTGTAGTTGACGAAGAATCATCTGGCGCACACTGTGTGGAATGACGATCCTATGCGATTTCATAAGGACCCCGTCTATATTGGTGAGATCATCTCGCACATTGTAAAACTGGGGGCACTGCCCTTTTAGCCACCCTTCCGTCATGTGGCGCATCACTCGCTGCAGCAGAGGGTCAGTCGCCGTCTCTGCGCGTATGTGGGCCAGACAAGGATCATCAGCTGGCATATTTGCTGCTGTCAGAGTCACGTGTGCCTCAATTTGACGCACGAACCCCTCCGCATCTGGTGGTGTGCTCACTGCTCGGGAAAGAGTGTCCGCCACTATGAGTTCCTTCCCCGGAGTGTAGATCAGTTCAAAATCGTACCTCCTGAGTTTGAGTAAGATGCGCTGGAGGCGAGGAGTCATGTCGTTCAGGTCTTTGTTAATGATGTTGACCAGGGGGCGGTGGTCAGTTTCGACCGTGAATCGTGGCAGGCCATACACATAGTCGTGGAACTTGTCCAGTCCAGTTAACAAGCCCAGGCATTCTTTTTCGATTTGCGCGTAGCGCTGTTCGGTAGGGGTCATGGCTCGTGAGGCATACGCAACCGGGGCCCATGATGACGTGCTGTCTTTTTGCAGGAGTACCGCTCCAATACCAGATTGGCTGGCGTCTGTTGAGATCTTTGTAGGGCGAGTCGCGTCAAAGAAGGCCAGCACTGGTGCCGTGACCAGTTTGTGCTTGAGCTCCTCCCATTCCTGCTGATGCGACTGGTGCCAGTTGAATTCCGTCGATTTTTTTACGAGATGGCGCATGTTTGTTGTATGAGAAGCCAGGTTGGGAATGAACTTCCCAAGGAAGTTGACCATGCCCAGGAATCTTAAGACAGCCTTCTTGTCAGCCGGTCGTGGCATGGCTGTGATGGCGCTAACCTTGTCTGCATCGGGACGGACCCCGGACCTTGAGATGTGGTCCCCGAGGAATTTCAGCTCCGTCTGGCCGAAAGCACACTTCGCACGGTTGAGACGCAGGCCATTTTGCCGTATGCGGGTGAAGACACGTCGAAGACGATGCATGTGTTCCTGCGGAGTGGTGGACCAAATGATGATATCGTCCACATATACACGTACCCCTTCGATGCCTTCCATCATCTGCTCCATAATGCGGTGGAATACTTCAGATGCCGAAATGATGCCGAATGGCATCCGGTTGTAGCAGAATCTGCCAAAAGGGGTGTTGAATGTGCATAGTCTTCGGCTGGCCGGGTCCAGTTGGATCTGCCAGAATCCTTTGGACGCATCCAATTTAGTGAATATGTTGGCTCGCGCCATCTCGCTGGTGAGGTCTTCTCGTTTTGGGATGGGATAGTGTTCCCGCATGATGTTGTTGTTCAGATCTTTTGGATCTATACATATACGGAGCTCGCCAGAGGGCTTCTTTACACAGACCATGGAGCTGACCCATGGCGTGGGCTCCGTGACCTTGGATAGGACCCCTTGGTCCTGAAGAATCTGCAGTTGTGCCTTGAGGCGGTCTTTGAGAGGCGCAGGAACCCTGCGAGGTGCGTGAACGACAGGGATGGCGTCCGGTCTGAGTCGAATCTTGTACGTGTGTGGCAATGTCCCCATGCCTTCAAAAACCTCCTGGTTGTGAGCGAGGAGGGAATGGAGATTCGCGTGGAACTCAGCATCCGGGAAGTCGGATATCTCATCTGGAGAGAGAGACATGATGCGCTGTACCAGGTGAAGGACCTTACACGCTTGTGCGCCCAGTAACGAGTCCTTTGATGAGCCCACAACTTCGAAGGGGAGTGTGGCCGTGTACCCCTTGTGAGTCACCTGTAGCTGGCAAGATCCTGCGGACGGGATAACGTTCCCGTTATAGTCAACCATCTTAAGCCGGGATGGTGTGATGAGTGGTTTGACCTTCATGGCCTGGACTGCAGAGTAAGCAATCAGGTTGGCGGATGCGCCGGTGTCCAGACGGAAGGCGACGCGCGATCGGTTGACCGTCAGGGTGGCACACCACTCATCGTCTGGATTGATGGCATTGACCTTGTTGACATCAATGACGGCAACTCTGAAGTCATCCTGGTCATCTGCATCACTTAACTGGAAGTCTTGATGCGTGGGCTGGACGGTCCTGACTCGTGTGCGAGGTTGTCGAGGATGCGCCGGATCCATGGGTTGAGCCGCACGACAGCGGGCTGCGTAGTGGCCTATCATGGCACATCTGTTGCACTGTTGGTATTTTGCAGGACATTGCCCTTTTAAGTGTAGACCTCCACACTTGCTGCACGTCATGACGTCACGGCGTTCGTTGCGCCACTGCGCATGCGCAGTGCGATCTTGCGGTGGGCGCGCCTGCGCAGTGCGTCCCTCGTTGTGGCCGTTATTCTTGGCGCGCACCTGCGCGGGAGACCGCGAAAAGCGCGGGAAGCGGCCGCTGTCGTCCGGGCCGTGGGGCGGGAAGAAATCGACGGCCTGGATGCGTTCAACGTCGTGGGCGGCCTGGCTTGCCGATTCGACGGCTGGGGACCCCCTCCGTGCCAACTCGGACGCCTGAAATCGGGCAAAACGGCAGGCAGCATTCTCATGGAGGACACAGGCTTCCACAGCAGACGCTAAGGTGAGGCTCTTTATTTTAAGAAGCTGCTGGCGTAGGCCACTGGAGGCAACGCCAAAAACAATCTGGTCCCTGATCATGGACTCTGTGGTGGTGCCGTAACCGCAGGACTGCGCTAGAATCCGGAGGTGCGTCAAAAAGGGTTGAAAAAGCTCCTCCTTACCTTGCAGGCGTTGCTGAAAGATGTATCTTTCGAAAGTTTCGTTTACTTCAGTTTGAAAGTGCTGGTCCATTTTGAGGATGACCGTGTCATATTTGGCCTGGTTTTCGCCTTCCTCGAACACCAGTGAATTAAAGACATCATTTGGGTGGGGGCCTGCGTAGAAGAGGAGCATTGCAATCTTCGAATCATCCGAGACATTCTGTTTTTCGGTGGCACGGATGTACAGGTCAAATCGCTGCCTGTAGAGCTTCCAGTTGGTGCCTAGGTTCCCCGTGACTTGCATCGGCTGCGGTTTGCCGGTGTGGTCCATGTCCAGAATGGCAGGTTGGTAGGCAGGTATCGATCCACTCCTGTACCATGTGGTGTTGGGTGTTCTAACACACAGAAGAGCCAACACAGTTGCATATGGTACAACACTTGTTTATTTAAACTCACTATTTACAACTTGGTCTTTGCACTCTGCACGTGGGGGGCTCCCTGCTTGTGGTGTTTCAACAGCTCTTTCATGCTTCCTTCTCCCCAGACCTACTGACCTCCAGGTGTCGTGCTCGTGCTTTTTATGTGGTTGGTGTTCTTGTCTGTGATTGGTTGTGGTGTTGTGTACTCTGATTTGCCTGTTAGTGTGTCCATCATGATGTGTGTGTTTGAATATCATGACAGTGTGGAGGGCGCTTTACTCTGTATCTAACCCCGTGCTGTGCCTCTCCTGGGAGTGTTTGATGGGGACAGTGTGGAGGGAGCTTTACTCTGTATCTAACCCCCTGCTGTACCTGTCCTGGGAGTGTTTGATGGGGACAGTGTGGAGGGAGCTTTACTCTGTATCTAACCCCGTGCTGTACCTGTCCTGGGCGTGTTTGATGGGGACAGTGTAGACGGAGCTTTACTCTGTATCTAACCCCGTGCTGTACCTGCCCTGGAAGTGTTTGATGGGGACAGTGGAGAGGGAGCTTTACTCTGTATCTATCCCCGTGGTGTACCTGTCCTGGGAGTGTTTGATTGGTACAGTGGAGAGGGAGCTTTACTCTGTATCTAACCCCGTGCTGTGCCTGTCCTGGGATTGTTTGATGCGGACAGTGTAGTGGGAGTTTTCTTTGTATCTAACCCCGTGCTGTACCTGTCCTGGGAGTGTTTGATGGGGACAGTGTAGAAGGATCTTTACTCTGTATCTAACCCCGTGCTGTACCTGTCCTGGGAGTGTTTGATGGCGACAGTGTCGAGGGAGCTTTACTCTGTATCTAATCCCGTGCTGTACCTGTCCTGGGAATGTTTGATGGGGACAGTGTGGATAGAGCTTTACTCTGTATCTAACCCTGTGCTGTACCTGTCCTGCGAGTGTTTGATGGGGACAGTGTAGAGGGAGCTTTACTCTGTATCTATCCCCGTGCTGTACCTGTCCAGGGAGTGTTTGATGGGGACAGTGTAGAGGGAGCTTAACTCTGTATCTAACCCCGTGCTGCACCAGTCCTGGGAGTGTTTGATGGGGACAGTGTAAAGGGAGCTTTACTCTGTATCTAACCCCGTGCTGTATCTGTCCGGGGAGTGTTTGATGGGGACAGTGTAGACGGAGCTTTACTCTGAATCTAAGCCCGTGCTGTTGCTGTCCTGGGAGCGTTTGATGGGGACAGTGTAGAGGGAGCTTTACTCTGTATCTAACCCCGTGCTGTACCTGTCCTGGGAGTGTTTGATGTGGACAGTGTGGACGGAGCTTTACTCTGTATCTAACCCCGTGCTGTGCCTGTCCTGGGAGTGTTTGATGGGGACAGTGTAGTGTGAGTTTACTCTGTCTCTAGCCCCGTGGTGTACCTGTCCTGGGAGTGTTTGATGGGGACAGTGTAGAGGGAGCTTTACTCTGTATCTAACCCCGTGCTGTACCTGCCCTGGGAGTGTTTGATGGGGCAGTGTAGAGGGAGCTTTCCTCTGTATCTAACCCCGTGCTGTACATGTCCTGGGAGTGTTTGATGGGGACAGTGTAGAGGGAGCTTTACTCTGTATCTAACCCAGTGCTGTACCTGCCCTGGGAGTGTTTAATGGGGACAGTGTAAAGGGCGCTTTACTCTGTATCTAACCCCATGCTCTACCTGTCCTGGGAGTGTTTGATGGGGACAGTGTGGATAGAGCTTTACTCTGTATCTAACACCGTGCTGTACCTGTCCTGGGAGTGTTTAATGGGGACAGTGGAGAGGGAGCTTGACTCTGTATCTACCCCCGTGCTGTACCTGTCCTGGGAGTGTTTGATGGGGACAGTGTCGTGGGTGTTTACTCTGCATCTAACCCAGTGCTGTACCTGTCCCGCGAGTGTTTGATGGGGACAGTGTGGAGGGAGCTTTACTCTGAATCTAACCCTGTGCTGTACCTGTTCTGGGAGTGTTTGATAGTGAGAGTATAGAGGGAGCTTTACTCTGTATCTAACCCTGTGCTGTGCCTGTCCTGGGAGTGTTTGATGGGGACAGTGTGCAGGAACTGTACTTTGTATCTAACCCTGTGCTGTACCTGTCTTGGGAGTGTTTGATGGGGACAGTGTAGAAGGATCTTTACTCTGTATCTAACCCCGTGCTGTACCCGTCCTGGGAGTGTTTGATGGGGACAGTGTGGAGGGAGCTTTACTCTGTATCTAACCCCGTGCTGTACCTGCCCTGGGAGTGTTTGATGGGGCAGTGTCGAGGGAGCTTTCCTCTGTATCTAACCCCGTGCTGTACCTGTCCTGTGAGTGTTTGATGGGGACAGTGTAGAGGGAGCTTTACTCTGTATATATCCCCGTGCTGTGCCTGTCCTTGGATTGTTTGATGGGGACAGTGTAGAAGGATCTTTACTCTGTATCTAACACCGTGCTGTACCTGTCCTGGGAGTGTGTGATGGGGACAGAGTACAGTGAGCTTTACTCTGTATCTAACCCCGTGCTGTACCTGTCCTGGGAGTGTTTGATGGCGACAGTGTCGAGGGAGCTTTACTCTGTATCTAACCCCGTGCTGTACCTTTCCTGGGAATGTTTGATGGGGAGAGTGTGGATAGAGCTTTACTCTGTATCTAACCCTGTGCTGTACCTGTCCTGCGAGTGTTTGATGGGGACAGTGTAGAGGGATCTTTACTCTGTATCTATCCCCGTGCTGTACCTGTCCAGGGAGTGTTTGATGGGGATAGTGTAGAGGGAGCTTAACTCTGTATCTAACCCCGTGCTGCACCAGTCCTGGGAGTGTTTGATGGGGACAGTGTAAAGGGAGCTTTACTCTGTATCTAAGCCCGTGCTGTAGCTGTCCTGGGAGTGTTTGATTGGGATAGTGTAGAATGAGCTTTACTCTGTATCTAACCCCGTGCTGTACCTGTCCTGGGAGTGTTTGATGGCGACAGTGTAGAGGGAGTTTTACTCTGTATCTAACCGTGTGCTGGACCTGTCCTGGGAGTGTTTGATGGGGACAGTGTAGAGGGAGCTTAATTCTGTATCTATCCCCGTGCTGTACCTGTGCTGGGAGTGTTTGATGGGGACAGTGTAGAGGGAGCGTAACTCTGTATCTAACCCCGTGTTGTACCTGTCCTGTGAGTGTTAGATGGGGACAGTGTAGAGGGAGCTTTACTCTGTATCTAACCCCGTGCTGTACCTGTCCTGGGAGTGTTTGATGTGGACAGTGTGGACGGAGCTTTACTCTGTATCTAACCCCGTGCTGTGCCTGTCCTGGGAGTGTTTGATGGGGACAGTGTAGTGTGAGTTTACTCTGTCTCTAGCCCCGTGGTGTACCTGTCCTGGGAGTGTTTGATGGGGACAGTGTAGAGGGAGCTTTACTCTGTATCTAACCCCGTGCTGTACCTGTCCTGGGAGTGTTTGATGGGGACAGTGTAGAGGGAGCTTTACTCTGTATCTAACCCCGTGCTGTACCTGTCCTGGGAGTGTTTGATGGGGACAGTGTAGAGGGAGCTTTACTCTGTATCTAACCCAGTGCTGTACCTGCCCTGGGAGTGTTTGATGGAGACAGTGTAAAGGGCGCTTTACTCCGTATCTAACCCCATGCTCTACCTGTCCTGGGAGTGTTTGATGGGGACCGTGTAGAGGGAGCTTTACTCTGTATCTAACACCGTGCTGTACCTGTCCTGGGAGTGTTTGATGGGGACAGTGGAGAGGGAGCTTTACTCTGTATCTACCCCCGTGCTGTACCTGTCCTGGGAGTGTTTGATGGGGACAGTGTCGTGGGTGTTTACTCTGCATCTAACCCAGTGCTGTACCTGTCCCGCGAGTGTTTGATGGGGACAGTGTGGAGGGAGCTTTACTCTGAATCTAACCCTGTGCTGTACCTGTTCTGGGAGTGTTTGATGGTGAGAGTATAGAGGGAGCTTTACTCTGTATCTAACCCCGTGCTGTGCCTGTCCTGGGAGTGTTTGATGGGGACAGTGTGCAGGAACTGTACTATGTATCTAACCCCGTGCTGTACCTGTCTTGGGAGTGTTTGATGGGGACAGTGTAGAAGGATCTTTACTCTGTATCTAACCCCATGCTGTACCTCTCCTTGGGCTGTTTGATGGGGACAGTGTCGAGGGAGCTTTACTCTGTATCTAACCCCGTGCTGTACCTGCCCTGGGAGTGTTTGATGGGGCAGTGTAGAGGGAGCTTTCCTCTGTATCTAACCCCGTGCTGTACCTGTCCTGGGAGTGTTTGATGGGGACAGTGTAGAGGGAACTTTACTCTGTATCTAACCCCGTGCTGAACTGTCCTGGGAGTGTTTGATGGGGACAGTGTAGAGGGAGCTTTACTCTGTATATATCCCCGTGCTGTGCCTGTCCTTCGATTGTTTGGTGCGGACAGTGTAGTGGGAGTTTACTTTGTATCTAACCCCGTGCTGTACCTGTCCTGGGAGTGTTTGATGGGGACAGTGTAGAAGGATCTTTACTCTGTATCTAACCCCGTGCTGTACCTGTCCTGGGAGTGTTTGATGGGGACAGTGTGGATAGAGCTTTACTCTGTATCTAACCCTGTGCTGTACCTGTCCTGCGAGTGTTTGATGGGGACAGTGTAGAGGGAGCTTTACTCTGTATCTATGCCCGTGCTGTACCTGTCCAGGGAGTGTTTGATGGGGACAGTGTAGAGGGAGCTTAACTCTGTATCTAACCCCGTGCTGCACCAGTCCTGGGAGTGTTTGATGGGGACAGTGTAAAGGGAGCTTTACTCTGTATCTAACCCCGTGCTGTATCTGTCCGGGGAGTGTTTGATGGGGACAGTGTAGACGGAGCTTTACTCTGAATCTAAGCCCGTGCTGTTGCTGTCCTGGGAGCGTTTGATGGGGACAGTGTAGAGGGAGCTTTACTCTGTATCTAACCCCGTGCTGTACCTGTCCTGGGAGTGTTTGATGTGGACAGTGTGGACGGAGCTTTACTCTGTATCTAACCCCGTGCTGTGCCTGTCCTGGGAGTGTTTGATGGGGACAGTGTAGTGTGAGTTTACTCTGTCTCTAGCCCCGTGGTGTACCTGTCCTGGGAGTGTTTGATGGGGACAGTGTAGAGGGAGCTTTACTCTGTATCTAACCCCGTGCTGTACCTGCCCTGGGAGTGTTTGATGGGGCAGTGTAGAGGGAGCTTTCCTCTGTATCTAACCCCGTGCTGTACATGTCCTGGGAGTGTTTGATGGGGACAGTGTAGAGGGAGCTTTACTCTGTATCTAACCCAGTGCTGTACCTGCCCTGGGAGTGTTTAATGGGGACAGTGTAAAGGGCGCTTTACTCTGTATCTAACCCCATGCTCTACCTGTCCTGGGAGTGTTTGATGGGGACCGTGTAGAGGGAGATTTACTCTGTATCTAAGCCCGTGCTTTAGCTGTCCTGGGAGTGTTTGATGGGGACAGTGGAGAGGGAGCTTTACTCTGTATCTACCCCCGTGCTGTACCTGTCCTGGGAGTGTTTGATGGGGACAGTGTCGTGGGTGTTTACTCTGCATCTAACCCAGTGCTGTACCTGTCCCGCGAGTGTTTGATGGGGACAGTGTGGAGGGAGCTCTACTCTGAATCTAACCCTGTGCTGTACCTGTTCTGGGAGTGTTTGATAGTGAGAGTATAGAGGGAGCTTTACTCTGTATCTAACCCTGTGCTGTGCCTGTCCTGGGAGTGTTTGATGGGGACAGTGTGCAGGAACTGTACTATGTATCTAACCCTGTGCTGTACCTGTCTTGGGAGTGTTTGATGGGGACAGTGTAGAAGGATCTTTACTCTGTATCTAACCCCGTGCTGTACCCGTCCTGGGAGTGTTTGATGGGGACAGTGTGGAGGGAGCTTTACTCTGTATCTAACCCCGTGCTGTACCTGCCCTGGGAGTGTTTGATGGGGACAGAGTAGACGGAGCTTTACTCTGTATCTAACCCCGTGCTGTACCTGCCCTGGGAGTGTTTGATGGGGACAGTGTAGAGGGAGATTTACTCTGTATCTAACCCCGTGCTGTACCTGTCCTGGGAGTGTTTGATGGGGACAGTATAGATGGAGCTTTACTCTGTATCTAACCCCGTGCTGTACCTGCCCTGGGAGTGTTTGATGGGGACAGTGTAGAGGGAGATTTACTCTGTATCTAACCCCGTGCTGTACCAGTCCTGGGAGTGTTTGATGGGGACAGTGTAGAGGGAGATTTACTCTGTATCTAACCCCGTGCTGTACCTGTCCTGGGAGTGTTTGATGGGGACAGTGTAGAGGGAGATTTACTCTGTATCTAACCCCGTGCTGTACCTGTCCTGGGAGTGTTTGATGGGGACAGTGTAGAGGGAGCTTTCCTCTGTATCTAACCCCGTGCTGTACCTGTCCTGGGAGTGTTTGATGGGGACAGTGTAGAGGGAGCTTTACTCTGTATCTAAGCCCGTGCTGTACCTGTCCTGGGAGTGTTTGATGGGGACAGTGTAGAGGGAGCTTTACTCTGTATATATCCCCGTGCTGTGCCTGTCCTTGGATTGTTTGATGGGGACAGTGTAGAAGGATCTTTACTCTGTATCTAACCCCGTGCTGTACCTGTCCTGGGAGTGTTTGATGGGGACAGTGTCGTGGGTGTTTACTCTGCATCTAACCCAGTGCTGTACCTGTCCTGCGAGTGTTTGATGGGGACAGTGTGGAGGGAGCTTTACTCTGTATCTAACCCCGTGCTGTACTTGCCCTGGGAGTATTTGATGGGGACAGTTTAGAGGGAGCTTTACTCTGAATCTAACCCTGTGCTGTACCTGTCCTGGGAGTGTTTGATGAGGACAGTGTAGAGGGAGCTTTACTCTGTATCTAACCCCGTGCTGTGCCTGTCCTGGGAGTGTTTGATGGGGACAGTGTGGAGGAACTGTACTATGTATCTAACGCCGTGCTGTACCTGTCCTGGGAGTGTTTGATGGGGACAGTGTAGAGGGAGCTTTACTCTGTATCTAACCCCGTGCTGTACCTGTCCTGGGAGTGTTTGATGGGGACAGTGTGGAGGGAGCTTTACTCTGTATCTAACCCCGTGCTGTACCTGTCCTGGGAGTGTTTGATGGGGACAGTGTGGAGGGAGCTTTACTCTGTATCTAACCCCGTGCTGTACCTGTCCTGGGAGTGTTTGATGGGGACAGTGTGGAGGGAGCTTTACTCTGTATCTAACCCCGTGCTGTACCTGTCCTGGGAGTGTTTGATGGGGACAGTATGGAGGGAGCTTTACTCTGTATCTAACCCCGTGCTGTGCCTGTCCTGGGAGTGTTTGATGGGAACAGTGTGGAGGAGCTTTACTCTGTATCTACCCCGTGCTGTACCTGTCCTGGGAGTGTGCGATGGGGACAGTGTAGACGGAGCTTTACTCTGAATCTAAGCCCGTGCTGTAGCTGTCCTGGGAGTGTTTGATGGGGACAATGTAGAGGGAGCTTTACTCTGTATCTAACCCCATGCTGTACCTGTCCTGGGAGTGTTTGATGTGGACAGTGTGGACGGAGCTTTACTCTGTATCTAACCCCGTGCTGTGCCTGTCCTGGGAGTGTTTGATGGGGACAGTGTAGTGTGAGTTTTCTCTGTCTCTAGCCGCGTGCTGTACCTGTCCTGGGAGTGTTTGATGTGGACAGTGTGGACGGAGCTTTACTCTGTGTCTAACCCCGTGCTGTACCTGTCCTGGGAGTGTTTGATGGGGACAGTGTCGAGGGAGCTTTACTCTGTATCTCACCCCGTGCTGTACCTCTCCTGGGAGTGTTTGATGGGGACAGTGTAGAGGGAGCTTTACTCTGTATCTAACCCCGTGCTGTACCTGCCCTGGGAGTGTTTGATGGGGACAGTGTAGAGGGAGCTTTCCTCTGTATCTAACCCCGTGCTGTACCTGTCCAGGGAGTGTTTGATGGGGACAGTGTAGAGCGAGCTTTACTCTGTATCTTAACCCCGTGCTGTACCTGTGCTGGGAGTGTTTGATGGGGACAGTGTGGAGGGCGTTTTACTCTATATCTAACCCCGTGCTGTGCCTGTCCTGGGAGTGTTTGATGGGGACAGTGTGGAGGGAGCTTTACTCTGTATCTAACCCCGTGCTGTACCTGTCCTGGGCGTGTTTGATGGGGACAGTGTAGACGGAGCTTTACTCTGTATCTAACCCCGTGCTGTACCTGCCCTGGAAGTGTTTGATGGGGACAGTGGAGAGGGAGCTTTACTCTGTATCTATCCCCGTGGTGTACCTGTCCTGGGAGTGTTTGATTGGTACAGTGGAAAGGGAGCTTTACTCTGTATCTAACCCCGTGCTGTGCCTGTCCTGGGATTGTTTGATGCGGACAGTGTAGTGGGAGTTTTCTTTGTATCTAACCCCGTGCTGTACCTGTCCTGGGAGTGTTTGATGGGGACAGTGTAGAAGGATCTTTACTCTGTATCTAACCCCGTGCTGTATCTGTCCTGGGAGTGTTTGATAGACACAGTGTCGAGGGAGCTTTACTCTGTATCTAACCCCGTGCTGTACCTGTCCTGGGAATGTTTGATGGGGACAGTGTGGATAGAGCTTTACTCTGTATCTAACCCTGTGCTGTACCTGTCCTGCGAGTGTTTGATGGGGACAGTGTAGAGGGAGCTTTACTCTGTATCTATCCCCGTGCTGTACCTGTCCAGGGAGTGTTTGATGGGGACAGTGTAGAGGGAGCTTAACTCTGTATCTAACCCCGTGCTGCACCAGTCCTGGGAGTGTTTGATGGGGACAGTGTAAATGGAGCTTTACTCTGTATCTAACCCCGTGCTGTACCTGTCCTGGGAATGTTTGATGGGGACAGTGTGGATAGAGCTTTACTCTGTATCTAACCCTGTGCTGTACCTGTCCTGCGAGTGTTTGATGGGGACAGTGTAGAGGGAGCTTTACTCTGTATCTATCCCCGTGCTGTACCTGTCCAGGGAGTGTTTGATGGGGACAGTGTAGAGGGAGCTGAACTCTGTATCTAACCCCGTGCTGCACCAGTCCTGGGAGTGTTTGATGGGGACAGTGTAAAGGGAGCTTTACTCTGTATCTAACCCCGTGCTGTACCTGTCCGGGGAGTGTTTGATGGGGACAGTGTAGACGGAGCATTACTCTGAATCTAAGCCCGTGCTGTTGCTGTCCTGGGAGTGTTTGATGGGGACAGTGTAGAGGGAGATTTACTCTGTATCTAACCCCGTGCTGTACCTGTCCTGGGAGTGTTTGATGGGGACAGTGTGGAGGGAGCTTTACTCTGTATCTAACCCCGTGCTGTACCTGTCCTGGGAGTGTTTGATGGGGACAGTGTCGAGAGAGCTTTACTCTGTGTCTTACCCCGTGCTGTACCTGTCCTGGGAGTGTTTGATGGGGACAGTATAGACGGAGCTTTACTCTGTATCTAAGCCCGTGCTGTAGCTGTCCTGGGAGTGTTTGATGGGGACAGTGGAGAGGGAGCTTTACTCTGTATCTACCCCCGTGCTGTACCTGTCCTGGGAGTGTTTGAAGGGGACAGTGTCGTGGGTGTTTACTCTGCATCTAACCCAGTGCTGTACCTGTCCTGCGAGTGTTTGATGGGGACAGTGTGGAGGGACCTTTACTCTGTATCTAACCACGTGCTGTACTTGCCCTGGGAGTATTTGATGGGGACAGTTTAGAGGGAGCTTTACTCTGAATCTAACCCTGTGCTGTACCTGTTCGGGGAGTGTTTGATGGTGAGAGTATAGAGGGAGCTTTACTCTGTATCTAACCCCGTGCTGTGCCTGTCCTGGGAGTGTTTGATGGGGACAGTGTGGAGGAACTGTACTATGTATCTAACGCCGTGCTGTACCTGTCCTGGGAGTGTTTGATGGGGACAGTGTAGAGGGAGCTTTACTCTGTATCTAACCCCGTGCTGTGCCTGTCCTGGGAGTGTTTGATGGGAACAGTGTGGAGGAGCTTTACTCTGTATCTAACCCCGTGCTGTACCTGTCCTGGGCGTGTTTGATGGGGACAGTGTAGACGGAGCTTTACTCTGTATCTAACCCCGTGCTGTACCTGCCCTGGAAGTGTTTGATGGGGACAGTGGAGAGGGAGCTTTACTCTGTATCTATCCCCGTGATGTACCTGTCCTGGGAGTGTTTGATTGGTACAGTGGAGAGGGAGCTTTACTCTGTATCTAACCCCGTGCTGTGCCTGTCCTGGGATTGTTTGATGCGGACAGTGTAGTGGGAGTTTTCTTTGTATCTAACCCCGTGCTGTACCTGTCCTGGGAGTGTTTGATGGGGACAGTGTAGAAGGATCTTTACTCTGTATCTAACCCCGTGCTGTATCTGTCCTGGGAGTGTTTGATGGACACAGTGTCGAGGGAGCTTTACTCTGTATCTAACCCCGTGCTGTACCTGTCCTGGGAATGTTTGATGGGGACAGTGTGGATAGAGCTTTACTCTGTATCTAACCCTGTGCTGTACCTGTCCTGCGAGTGTTTGATGGGGACAGTGTAGAGGGAGCTTTACTCTGTATCTATCCCCGTGCTGTACCTGTCCAGGGAGTGTTTGATGGGGACAGTGTAGAGGGAGCTTAACGCTGTATCTAACCCCGTGCTGCACCAGTCCTGGGAGTGTTTGATGGGGACAGTGTAAATGGAGCTTTACTCTGTATCTAACCCCGTGCTGTACCTGTCCTGGGAATGTTTGATGGGGACAGTGTGGATAGAGCTTTACTCTGTATCTAACCCTGTGCTGTACCTGTCCTGCGAGTGTTTGATGGGGACAGTGTAGAGGGAGCTTTACTCTGTATCTATCCCCGTGCTGTACCTGTCCAGGGAGTGTTTGATGGGGACAGTGTAGAGGGAGCTTAACTCTGTATCTAACCCTGTGCTGCACCAGTCCTGGGAGTGTTTGATGGGGACAGTGTAAAGGGAGCTTTACTCTGTATCTAACCCCGTGCTGTACCTGTCCGGGGAGTGTTTGATGGGGACAGTGTAGACGGAGCTTTACTCTGAATCTAAGCCCGTGCTGTTGCTGTCCTGGGAGTGTTTGATGGGGACAGTGTAGAGGGAGATTTACTCTGTATCTAACCCCGTGCTGTACCTATCCTGGGAGTGTTTGATGGGGACAGTGTGGAGGGAGCTTTACTCTGTATCTAACCCCGTGCTGTACCTGTCCTGGGAGTGTTTGATGGGGACAGTGTCGAGAGAGCTTTACTCTGTGTCTTACCCCGTGCTGTACCTGTCCTGGGAGTGTTTGATGGGGACAGTATAGACGGAGCTTTACTCTGTATCTAAGCCCGTGCTGTAGCTGTCCTGGGAGTGTTTGATGGGGACAGTGGAGAGGGAGCTTTACTCTGTATCTACCCCCGTGCTGTACCTGTCCTGGGAGTGTTTGAAGGGGACAGTGTCGTGGGTGTTTACTCTGCATCTAACCCAGTGCTGTACCTGTCCTGCGAGTGTTTGATGGGGACAGTGTGGAGGGACCTTTACTCTGTATCTAACCACGTGCTGTACTTGCCCTGGGAGTATTTGATGGGGACAGTTTAGAGGGAGCTTTACTCTGAATCTAACCCTGTGCTGTACCTGTTCGGGGGGTGTTTGATGGTGAGAGTATAGAGGGAGCTTTACTCTGTATCTAACCCCGTGCTGTGCCTGTCCTGGGAGTGTTTGATGGGGACAGTGTGGAGGAACTGTACTATGTATCTAACGCCGTGCTGTACCTGTCCTGGGAGTGTTTGATGGGGACAGTGTAGAGGGAGCTTGACTCTGTATCTAACCCCGTGCTGTGCCTGTCCTGGGAGTGTTTGATGGGAACAGTGTGGAGGAGCTTTACTCTGTATCTACCCCGTGCTGTACCTGTCCTGGGAGTGTGCGATGGGGACAGTGTAGACGGAGCTTTACTCTGAATCTAAGCCCGTGCTGTAGCTGTCCTGGGAGTGTTTGATGGGGACAGAGTAGAGGGAGGTTTACTCTGTATCTAACCCCGTGCTGTACCTGTCCTGGGAGTGTTTGATGTGGACAGTGTGGACGGAGATTTACTCTGTATCTAACCCCGTGCTGTGCCTGTCCTGGGAGTGTTTGATGGGGACAGTGTAGTGTGAGTTTTCTCTGTCTCTAGCCGCGTGCTGTACCTGTCCTGGGAGTGTTTGATGTGGACAGTGTGGACGGAGCTTTACTCTGTATCTAACCCCGTGCTGTACCTGTCCTGGGAGTGTTTGATGGGGACAGTGTAGAGGGAGCTTTCCTCTGTATCTAACCCCGTGCTGAACCTGTCCTGCGAGTGTTTGATGAGGACGATGTAGAAGGAGCTTTACTCTGTATCTATCCCCGTGCTGTACCTGTCCAGGGAGTGTTTGATGGGGACAGTGTAGAGGGAGCTTAACTCTGTATCTAACCCCGTGCTGCACCAGTCCTTGGAGTGTTTGATGGGGACAGTGTAAAGGGAGCTTTACTCTGTATCTAACCCCGTGCTGTACCTGTCCGGGGAGTGTTTGATGGGGACAGTGTAAAGGGAGCTTTACTCTGAATCTAACCCCGTGCTGTACCTGTCCGAGGAGTGTTTGATGGGGACAGTGTAGACGGAGCTTTACTCTGTATCTAACCCCGTGCTGTACCTGTCCTGGGAGTGTTTAATGGGGACAGTGTAAATGGCGCTTTACTCTGTATCTAACCCCATGCTCTACCTGTCCTGGGAGTGTTTGATGGGGACAGTGTAGAGGGAGCTTTACTCTTTATCTAACCCCGTGCTGTACGTGACCTGGGAGTGTTTGATGGGGCAGTGTAGAGGGAGCTTTCCTCTGTATCTAACCCCGTGCTGTACCTGCCCTGGGAGTGTTTAATGGGGACAGTGTAAATGGCGCTTTACTCTGTATCTAACCCCATGCTCTACCTGTCCTGGGAGTGTTTGATGGGGACAGTGCAGAGGGAGCTTTACTCTGTATCTAACACCGTGCTGTACCTGTCCTGGGAGTGTTTGATGGGGACAGTGGAGAGGGAGCATTACTCTGTATCTACGCCCGTGCTGTACCTGTCCTGGGAGTGTTTGATGGGGACAGTGTCGTGGGTGTTTACTCTGCATCTAACCCAGTGTTGTACCTGTCCTGGGTGTGTTTGATGGGGACAGTGTAGGGGGAGCTTTACTCTGTATCTAACCCCGTGCTGTACCTGTCCTGGGAGTGTTTGATGGGGACAGTGTAGAGGGAGCTTTACTCTGTATCTCGCCCCCTGCTGTACCTGTCCTGTGAGTGTTTGATGGGGACAGTGTGGAGGGAGCTTTACTCTGTATCTAACCCCGTGCTGTCCTTGCCCTGGGAGTGTTTGATGGGGACAGTGTAGACGGAGCTTTACTCTGTATCTAACCCCGTGCTGTACCTGCCCTGGAAGTGTTTGATGGGGACAGTGGAGAGGGAGCTTTACTCTGTATCTATCCCCGTGGTGTACCTGTCCTGGGAGTGTTTGATTGGTACAGTGGAGAGGGAGCTTTACTCTGTATCTAACCCCGTGCTGTGCCTGTCCTGGGATTGTTTGATGCGGACAGTGTAGTGGGAGTTTTCTTTGTATCTAACCCCGTGCTGTACCTGTCCTGGGAGTGTTTGATGGGGACAGTGTAGAAGGATCTTTACTCTGTATCTAACCCCGTGCTGTACCTGTCCTGGGAGTGTTTGATGGCGACAGTGTCGAGGGAGCTTTACTCTGTATCTAACCCCGTGTTGTACCTGTCCTGGGAATGTTTGATGGGGACAGTGTGGATAGAGCTTTACTCTGTATCTAACCCTGTGCTGTACCTGTCCTGCGAGTGTTTGATGGGGACAGTGTAGAGGGAGCTTTACTCTGTATCTATCCCCGTGCTGTACCTGTCCAGGGAGTGTTTGATGGGGACAGTGTAGAGGGAGCTTAACTCTGTATCTAACCCCGTGCTGCACCAGTCCTGGGAGTGTTTGATGGGGACAGTGTAAAGGGAGCTTTACTCTGTATCTAACCCCGTGCTGTATCTGTCCGGGGAGTGTTTGATGGGGACAGTGTAGACGGAGCTTTACTCTGAATCTAAGCCCGTGCTGTTGCTGTCCTGGGAGTGTTTGATGGGGACAGTGTAGAGGGAGCTTTACTCTGTATCTAACCCCGTGCTGTACCTGTCCTGGGAGTGTTTGATGGGGACAGTGTAGAGGGAGCTTTACTCTGTATCTAACCCAGTGCTGTACCTGCCCTGGGAGTGTTTAATGGGGACAGTGTAAAGGGCGCTTTACTCCGTATCTAACCCCATGCTCTACCTGTCCTGGGAGTGTTTGATGGGAACCGTGTAGAGGGAGCTTTACTCTGTATCTAACCCCGTGCTGTACCTGTCCTGGGAGTGTTTGATGGGGACAGTGTAGAGGGAGCTTTACTCTGTATCTAACCCAGTGCTGTACCTGCCCTGGGAGTGTTTAATGGGGACAGTGTAGACGGAGCTTTACTCTGTATCTAAGCCCGTGCTCTCCCTGTCCTGGGAGTGTTTGATGGGGACAGTGGAGAGGGAGCTTTACTCTGTATCTACCCCCGTGCTGTACCTGTCCTGGGAGTGTTTGATGGGGACAGTGTCGTGGGTGTTTACTCTGCATCTAACCCAGTGCTGTACCTGTCCCGCGAGTGTTTGATGGGGACAGTGTGGAGGGAGCTTTACTCTGAATCTAACCCTGTGCTGTACCTGTTCTGGGAGTGTTTGATGGTGAGAGTATAGAGGGAGCTTTACTCTGTATCTAACCCCGTGCTGTGCCTGTCCTGGGAGTGTTTGATGGGGACAGTGTGCAGGAACTGTACTATGTATCTAACCCCGTGCTGTACCTGTCTTGGGAGTGTTTGATGGGGACAGTGTAGAGGGAGCTTTACTCTGTATCTAACCCCGTGCTGTATCTGTCCTGGGAGTGTTTGATGGGGACAGTGTCGAGGGAGCTTTACTCTGTATCTAACCCCGTGCTGTACCTGCCCTGGGAGTGTTTGATGGGGCAGTGTAGAGGGAGCTTTCCTCTGTATCTAACCCCGTGCTGTACCTGTCCTGGGAGTGTTTGATGGGGACAGTGTAGAGGGAGCTTTACTCTGTATCTAACCCCGTGCTGAACTGTCCTGGGAGTGTTTGATGGGGACAGTGTAGAGGGAGCTTTACTCTGTATATATCCCCGTGCTGTGCCTGTCCTTCGATTGTTTGATGCGGACAGTGTAGTGGGAGTTTACTTTGTATCTTACCCCGTGCTGTACCTGTCCTGGGAGTGTTTGATGGGGACAGTGTAGAAGGATCTTTACTCTGTATCTAACCCCGTGCTGTACCTGTCCTGGGAGTGTTTGATGGGGACAGTGTGGATAGAGCTTTACTCTGTATCTAACCCTGTGCTGTACCTGTCCTGCGAGTGTTTGATGGGGACAGTGTAGAGGGAGCTTTACTCTGTATCTATCCCCGTGCTGTACCTGTCCAGGGAGTGTTTGATGGGGACAGTGTAGAGGGAGCTTAACTCTGTATCTAACCCCGTGCTGCACCAGTCCTGGGAGTGTTTGATGGGGACAGTGTAAAGGGAGCTTTACTCTGCATCTAACCCCGTGCTGTATCTGTCCGGGGAGTGTTTGATGGGGACAGTGTAGACGGAGCTTTACTCTGAATCTAAGCCCGTGCTGTTGCTGTCCTGGGAGCGTTTGATGGGGACAGTGTAGAGGGAGCTTTACTCTGTATCTAACCCCGTGCTGTACCTGTCCTGGGAGTGTTTGATGTGGACAGTGTGGACGGAGCTTTACTCTGTATCTAACCCCGTGCTGTGCCTGTCCTGGGAGTGTTTGATGGGGACAGTGTAGTGTGAGTTTACTCTGTCTCTAGCCCCGTGGTGTACCTGTCCTGGGAGTGTTTGATGGGGACAGTGTAGAGGGAGCTTTACTCTGTATCTAACCCCGTGCTGTACCTGCCCTGGGAGTGTTTGATGGGGCAGTGTAGAGGGAGCTTTCCTCTGTATCTAACCCCGTGCTGTACATGTCCTGGGAGTGTTTGATGGGGACAGTGTAGAGGGAGCTTTACTCTGTATCTAACCCAGTGCTGTACCTGCCCTGGGAGTGTTTAATGGGGACAGTGCAAAGGGCGCTTTACTCTGTATCTAACCCCATGCTCTACCTGTCCTGGGAGTGTTTGATGGGGACAGTGTAGAGGGAGCTTTACTCTGTATCTAACACCGTGCTGTACCTGTCCTGGGAGTGTTTGATGGGGACAGTGTAGAGGGAGCTTTACTCTGTATCTAACCCAGTGCTGTACCTGCCCTGGGAGTGTTTAATGGGGACAGTGTAAAGGGCGCTTTACTCTGTATCTAACCCCATGCTCTACCTGTCCTGGGAGTGTTTGATGGGGACAGTGTAGAGGGAGCTTTACTCTGTATCTAACACCGTGCTGTACCTGTCCTGGGAGTGTTTAATGGGGACAGTGTAAAGGGCGCTTTACTCTGTATCTAACCCCGTGCTGTACCTGTCCTGGGAGTGTTTGATGGGGACAGTGTAGACGGAGCTTTACTCTGTATCTAAGCCCGTGCTTTAGCTGTCCTGGGAGTGTTTGATGGGGACAGTGGAGAGGGAGCTTTACTCTGTATCTACCCCCGTGCTGTACCTGTCCTGGGAGTGTTTGATGGGGACAGTGTCGTGGGTGTTTACTCTGCATCTAACCCAGTGCTGTACCTGTCCCGCGAGTGTTTGATGGGGACAGTGTGGAGGGAGCTTTACTCTGAATCTAACCCTGTGCTGTACCTGTCTTGGGAGTGTTTGATGGGGACAGTGTAGAAGGATCTTTACTCTGTATCTAACCCCGTGCTGTACCCGTCCTGGGAGTGTTTGATGGGGACAGTGTGGAGGGAGCTTTACTCTGTATCTAACCCCGTGCTGTACGTGCCCTGGGAGTGTTTGATGGGGACAGAGTAGACGGAGCTTTACTCTGTATCTAACCCCATGCTGTACCTGTCCTGGGAGTGTTTGATGGGGACAGTGTCGAGGGAGCTTTACTCTGTATCTAACCCAGTGCTGTACCCGTCCTGGGAGTGTTTGATGGGGACAGTGTGGAGGGAGCTTTACTCTGTATCTAACCCCGTGCTGTACGTGCCCTGGGAGTGTTTGATGGGGACAGAGTAGACGGAGCTTTACTCTGTATCTAATCCCGTGCTGTACCTGTCCTGGGAGTGTTTGATGGGGACAGTGTAGAGGGAGCTTTACTCTGTATCTAACCCCGTGCTGTACCTGTCCTGGGAGTGTTTGATGGGGACCGTGTCGAGGGAGCTTTACTCTGTATCTAACCCCGTGCTGTGCCTGTCCTTGGATTGTTTGATGGGGACAGTGTAGAAGGATCTTTACTCTGTATCTAACCCCGTGCTGTACCTGTCCTGGGAGTGTTTGATGGGGACAGTGTACAGGGAGCTTTACTCTGTATCTAACCCCGTGCTGTACCTGTCCTGGGAGTGTTTGATGGCGACAGTGTCGAGGGAGCTTTACTCTGTATCTAACCCCGTGCTGTACCTGTCCTGGGAATGTTTGATGGGGAGATTGTGGATAGAGCTTTACTCTGTATCTAACCCTGTGCTGTACCTGTCCTGCGAGTGTTTGATGGGGACAGTGTAGAGGGATCTTTACTCTGTATCTATCCCCGTGCTGTACCTGTCCAGGGAGTGTTTGATGGGGATAGTGTAGAGGGAGCTTAACTCTGTATCTAACCCCGTGCTGCACCAGTCCTGGGAGTGTTTGATGGGGACAGTGTAAAGGGAGCTTTACTCTGTATCTAACCGTGTGCTGGACCTGTCCTGGGAGTGTTTGATGGGGACAGTGTAGAAGGAGCTTCACTCTGTATCTAACCCCGTGCTGTACCTGTCCTGGGAGTGTTTGATGGCGACAGTGTAGAGGGAGTTTTACTCTGTATCTAACCGTGTGCTGGACCTGTCCTGGGAGTGTTTGATGGGGACAGTGTAGAGGGAGCTTAATTCTGTATCTATCCCCGTGCTGTACCTGTGCTGGGAGTGTTTGATGGGGACAGTGTAGAGGGAGCGTAACTCTGTATCTAACCCCATGTTGTACCTGTCCTGTGAGTGTTAGATGGGGACAGTGTAGAGGGAGATTTACTCTGTATCTAACCCCGTGCTGTACCTGTCCTGGGAGTGTTTGATGTGGACAGTGTGGACGGAGCTTTACTCTGTATCTAACCCCGTGCTGTGCCTGTCCTGGGAGTGTTTGATGGGGACAGTGTAGTGTGAGTTTACTCTGTCTCTAGCCCCGTGGTGTACCTGTCCTGGGAGTGTTTGATGGGGACAGTGTAGAGGGAGCTTTACTCTGTATCTAACCCCGTGCTGTACCTGTCCTGGGAGTGTTTGATGGGGACAGTGTAGAGGGAGCTTTACTCTGTATCTAACCCCATGCTCTACCTGTCCTGGGAGTGTTTGATGGGGACCGTGTAGAGGGAGCTTTACTCTGTATCTAACACCGTGCTGTACCTGCCCTGGGAGTGTTTGATGGGGACAGTGTAGACGGAGCTTTACTCTGTATCTAAGCCCGTGCTTTAGCTGTCCTGGGAGTGTTTGATGGGGACAGTGGAGAGGGAGCTTTACTCTGTATCTACCCCCGTGCTGTACCTGTCCTGGGAGTGTTTGATGGGGACAGTGTTGTGGGTGTTTACTCTGCATCTAACCCAGTGCTGTACCTGTCCCGCGAGTGTTTGGTGGGGACAGTGTGGAGGGAGCTTTACTCTGAATCTAACCCTGTGCTGTACCTGTTCTGGGAGTGTTTGATGGGGACAGTGTCGAGGGAGCTTTACTCTGTATCTAACCCCGTGCTGTACCTGCCCTGGGAGTGTTTGATGGGGCAGTGTAGAGGGAGCTTTCCTCTGTATCTAAGCCAGTGCTGTACCTGTCCTGGGAGTGTTTGATGGGGACAGTGTAGAGGGAGCTTTACTCTGTATCTAACCCCGTGCTGAACTGTCCTGGGAGTGTTTGATGGGGACAGTGTAGAGGGAGCTTTACTCTGTATATATCCCCGTGCTGTGCCTGTCCTTCGATTGTTTGATGCGGACAGTGTAGAAGAATCTTTACTCTGTATCTAACCCCGTGCTGTACCTGTCCTGGGAGTGTTTGATGGGGACAGTGTACAGGGAGCTTTACTCTGTATCTAACCCCGTGCTGTACCTGTACTGGGAGTGTTTGATGGCGACAGTGTCGAGGGAGCTTTACTCTGTATCTAACCCCGTGCTGTACCTGTCCTGGGAATGTTTGATGGGGAGAGTGTGGATAGAGCTTTACTCTGTATCTAACCCTGTGCTGTACCTGTCCTGCGAGTGTTTGATGGGGACAGTGTAGAGGGATCTTTACTCTGTATCTATCCCCGTGCTGTACCTGTCCAGGGAGTGTTTGATGGGGATAGTGTAGAGGGAGCTTAACTCTGTATCTAACCCCGTGCTGCACCAGTCCTGGGAGTGTTTGATGGGGACAGTGTAAAGGGAGCTTTACTCTGTATCTAAGCCCGTGCTGTAGCTGTCCTGGGAGTGTTTGATTGGGATAGTGTAGAAGGAGCTTTACTCTGTATCTAACCCCGTGCTGTACCTGTCCTGGGAGTGTTTGATGGCGACAGTGTAGAGGGAGTTTTACTCTGTATCTAACCGTGTGCTGGACCTGATCTGGGAGTGTTTGATGGGGACAGTGTAGAGGGAGCTTAATTCTGTATCTATCCCCGTGCTGTACCTGTGCTGGGAGTGTTTGATGGGGACAGTGTAGAGGGAGCTTTACTCTGTATCTAACCCCGTGCTGTACCTGCCCTGGGAGTGTTTGATGGGGCAGTGTAGAGGGAGCTTTCCTCTGTATCTAACCCAGTGCTGTACCTGCCCTGGGAGTGTTTAATGGGGACAGTGTAAAGGGCGCTTTACTCTGTATCTAACCCCATGCTCTACCTGTCCTGGGAGTGTTTGATGTGGACCGTGTAGAGGGAGCTTTACTCTGTATCTAACCCCGTGCTGTACCTGTCCTGGGAGTGTTTGATGGGGACAGTGTAGAGGGAGCTTTACTCTGTGTCTAAGCCCGTGCTTTAGCTGTCCTGGGAGTGTTTTATGGGGACAGTGGAGAGGGAGCTTTACTCTGTATCTACCCCCGTGCTGTACCTGTCCTGGGAGTGTTTGATGGGGACAGTGTCGTGGGTGTTTACTCTGCATCTAACCCAGTGCTGTACCTGTCCCGCGAGTGTTTGATGGGGACAGTGTGGAGGGAGCTTTACTCTGAATCTAACCCTGTGCTGTACCTGTTCTGGGAGTGTTTGATGGTGAGAGTATAGAGGGAGCTTTACTCTGTATCTAACCCCGTGCTGTGCCTGACCTGGGAGTGTTTGATGGGGACAGTGTGCAGGAACTGTACTATGTATCTAACCCCGTGCTGTACCTGTCTTGGGAGTGTTTGATGGGGACAGTGTAGAAGGATCTTTACTCTGTATCTAACCCCGTGCTGTACCCGTCCTGGGAGTGTTTGATGGGGACAGTGTGGAGGGAGCTTTACTCTGTATCTAACCCCATGCTGTACCTGTTCTGGGAGTGTTTGATGGGGACAGTGTAGAGGGAGCTTTACTCTGTATCTAACCCCGTGCTGTGCCTGTCCAGGGCTGTTTGATGGGGACAGTGTAGAGGGAGCTTTACTCTGTATCTAACCCCGTGCTGTACCTGTCCTGGGAGTGTTTGATGGGGACAGTGTAGAGCGAGCTATACTCTGTATCTAACCCCGTGCTGTACCTGTCTTGGGAGTGTTTGATGGGGACAGTGTAGAGGGAGCTTTACTCTGTATCTATCCCCGTGCTGTACCAGTCCTGTGAGTGTTTGATGGCGACAGTGCAGAGGGAGCTTTACTCTGTATCTAACCCCGTGCTGTATCTGTCCTGGGAATGTTTGATGGGGACAGTGTGGATAGAGCTTTACTCTGTATCTAACCCCGTGCTGCACCAGTCCTGGGAGTGTTTGATGGGGACAGTGTAGCGGGAGTTTACTCTGTATCTAACCCCGTGCTGTACCTGTCCTGGGAGTGTTTGATGGCGACAGTGTTGAGGGAGCTTTACTCTGTATCTAACCCCGTGCTGTGCCTGTCCTGGGATTGTTTGATGCGGACAGTGTAGTGGGAGTTTTCTTTGTATCTAACCCCGTGCTGTACCTGTCCTGGGAGTGTTTGATGGGGACAGTGTAGAAGGATCTTTACTCTGTATCTAACCCCGTGCTGTACCTGTCCTGGGAGTGTTTGATGGCGACAGTGTCGAGGGAGCTTTACTCTGTATCTAACCCCGTGCTGTACCTGCCCTGGGAGTGTTTGATGGGGCAGTGTAGAGGGAGCTTTCCTCTGTATCTAACCCAGTGCTGTACCTGCCCTGGGAGTGTTTAATGGGGACAGTGTAAAGGGCGCTTTACTCTGTATCTAACCCCATGCTGTACCTGTCCTGGGAGTGTTTGATGTGGACCGTGTAGAGGGAGCTTTACTCTGTATCTAACCCCGTGCTGTACCTGTCCTGGGAGTGTTTGATGGGGACAGTGTAGAGGGAGCTTTACTCTGTGTCTAAGCCCGTGCTTTAGCTGTCCTGGGAGTGTTTGATGGGGACAGTGGAGAGGGAGCTTTACTCTGTATCTACCCCCGTGCTGTACCTGTCCTGGGAGTGTTTGATGGGGACAGTGTCGTGGGTGTTTACTCTGCATCTAACCCAGTGCTGTACCTGTCCCGCGAGTGTTTGATGGGGACAGTGTGGAGGGAGCTTTACTCTGAATCTAACCCTGTGCTGTACCTGTTCTGGGAGTGTTTGATGGTGAGAGTATAGAGGGAGCTTTACTCTGTATCTAAGCCCGTGCTGTAGCTGTCCTGGGAGTGTTTGATTGGGATAGTGTAGAAGGAGCTTTACTCTGTATCTAACCCCGTGCTGTACCTGTCCTGGGAGTGTTTGATGGCGACAGTGTAGAGGGAGTTTTACTCTGTATCTAACCGTGTGCTGGACCTGTCCTGGGAGTGTTTGATGGGGACAGTGTAGAGGGAGCTTAATTCTGTATCTATCCCCGTGCTGTACCTGTGCTGGGAGTGTTTGATGGGGACAGTGTAGAGGGAGCGTAACTCTGTATCTAACCCCGTGTTGTACCTGTCCTGTGAGTGTTAGATGGGGACAGTGTAGAGGAAGCTTTACTCTCTATCTAACCCCGTGCTGTACCTGTCCTGGGAGTGTTTGATGGGGAGAGTGTAGAGGGAGCTTTACTCTGTATCTAACCCCGTGCTGTACCTGTCTTGGGAGTGTTTGATGGGGACAGTGTAGAGGGAGCTTTACTCTGTATCTATCCCCGTGCTGTACCAGTCCTGTGAGTGTTTGATGGCGACAGTGCAGAGGGAGCTTTACTCTGTATCTAACCCCGTGCTGTATCTGTCCTGGGAATGTTTGATGGGGACAGTGTGGATAGAGCTTTACTCTGTATCTAACCCCGTGCTGCACCATTCCTGGGAGTGTTTGATGGGGACAGTGTAGAGGGAGTTTACTCTGTATCTAACCCCGTGCTGTACCTGTCCTGGGAGTGTTTGATGGCGACAGTGTTGAGGGAGCTTTACTCTGTATCTAACCCCGTGCTGTGCCTGTCCTGGGATTGTTTGATGCGGACAGTGTAGTGGGAGTTTTCTTTGTATCTAACCCCGTGCTGTACCTGTCCTGGGAGTGTTTGATGGGGACAGTGTAGAAGGATCTTTACTCTGTATCTAACCCCGTGCTGTACCTGTCCTGGGAGTGTTTGATGGCGACAGTGTCGAGGGAGCTTTACTCTGTATCTAACCCCGTGCTGTACCTGTCCTGGGAATGTTTGATGGGGACAGTGTGGATAGAGCTTTACTCTGTATCTAACCCTGTGCTGTACCTGTCCTGCGAGTGTTTGATGGGGACAGTGTGGATAGAGCTTTACTCTGTATCTAACCCTGTGCTGTAACTGTCCTGCGAGTGTTTGATGGGGACAGTGTCGAGGGAGCTTTACTCTGTATCTATCCCCGTGCTGTACCTGTCCAGGGAGTGTTTGATGGGGACAGTGTAGAGGGAGCTTAACTCTGTATCTAACCCCGTGCTGCACCAGTCCTGGGAGTGTTTGATGGGGACAGTGTAAAGGGAGCTTTACTCTGTATCTAACCCCGTGCTGTACCTGTCCGGGGAGTGTTTGATGGGGACAGTGTAGACGGAGCTTTACTCTGAATCTAAGCCCGTGCTGTAGCTGTCCTGGGAGTGTTTGATGGGGAGAGTGTAGAGGGAGCTTTACTCTGTATCTAACCCCGTGCTGTACCTGTCCTGGGAGTGTTTGATGGGGACAGTGTAGAGGGAGCTTTACTCTGTATCTAACCCCATGCTGTACCTGTCCTGGGAGTGTTTGATGTGGACAGTGTGGACGGAGCTTTAGTCTGTATCTAACCCCGTGCTGTGCCTGTCCTGGGAGTGTTTGATGGGGACAGTGTAGTGTGAGTTTACTCTGTCTCTAGCCCCGTGGTGTGCCTGTCCTGGGAGTGTTTGATGGGGACAGTGTAGAGGGAGCTTTACTCTTTATCTAACTCCGTGCTGTACATGACCTGGGAGTGTTTGATGGGGCAGTGTAGAGGGAGCTTTCCTCTGTATCTAACCCCGTGCTGTACCTGCCCTGGGAGTGTTTAATGGGGACAGTGTAAAGGGCGCTTTACTCTGTATCTAACCCCATGCTCTACCTGTCCTGGGAGTGTTTGATGGGGACAGTGTAGAGGGAGCTTTACTCTGTATCTAACACCGTGCTGTACCTGCCCTGGGAGTGTTTAATGGGGACAGTGTAAAGGGCGCTTTACTCTGTATCTAACCCCATGCTCTACCTGTCCTGGGAGTGTTTGATGGGGACAGTGTAGACGGAGCTTTACTCTGTATCTAAGCCTGTGCTGTAGCTGTCCTGGGAGTGTTTGATGGGGACAGTGTAGACGGAGCTTTACTCTGTATCTAAGCCTGTGCTGTAGCTGTCCTGGGAGTGTTTGATGGGGACAGTGGAGAGGGAGCATTACTCTGTATCTACGCCCGTGCTGTACCTGTCCTGGGAGTGTTTGATGGGGACAGTGTCGTGGGTGTTTACTCTGCATCTAACCCAGTGTTGTACCTGTCCTGCGAGTGTTTGATGGGGACAGTGTGGAGGGAGCTTTACTCTGTATCTAACCCCGTGCTGTACTTGCCCTGGGAGTGTTTGATGGGGACAGTTTAGAGTGAGCTTTACTCTGAATCTAACACTGTGCTGTACCAGTTCTGGGAGTGTTTGATGGTGAGAGTATAGAGCGAGCTTTACTCTGTATCTAACCCCGTGCTGTGCCTGTCCTGGGAGTGTTTGATGGGGACAGTGTGGAGGAACTGTACTATGTATCTAACCCCGTGCTGTACCTGTCCTGGGAGTGTTTGATGGGGACAGTGTAGAGGGAGCTTTACTCTGTATCTTAACCCCGTGCTGTACCTGTGCTGGGAGTGTTTGATGGGGACAGTGTGGAGGGCGCTTTACTCTGTATCTAACCCCGTGCTGTGCCTGTCCTGGGAGTGTTTGATGGGGACAGTGTGGAGGAGCTTTACTCTGTATCTAACCCCGTGCTGTACCTGTCCTGGGAGTGTTTGATGGGGACAGTGTGGAGGGAGCTTTACTCTGTATCTAACCCCGTGCTGTACCTGTCCTGGGAGTGTTTGATGGGGACAGTGTAGACGGAGCTTTACTCTGTATCTAACCCCGTGCTGTACCTGCCCTGGAAGTGTTTGATGGGGACAGTGGAGAGGGAGCTTTACTCTGTATCTATCCCCGTGCTGTACCTGTCCTGGGAGCGTTTGATTGGTACAGTGGAGAGGGAGCTTTACTCTGTATCTAACCCCGTGCTGTGCCTGTCCTGGGAGCGTTTGATTGGTACAGTGGAGAGGGAGCTTTACTCTGTATCTAACCCCGTGCTGTGCCTGTCCTGGGATTGTTTGATGCGGACAGTGTAGTGGGAGTTTTCTTTGTATCTAACCCCGTGCTGTACCTGTCCTGGGAGTGTTTGATGGGGACAGTGTAGAAGGATCTTTACTCTGTATCTAACCCCGTGCTGTACCTGTCCTGGGAGTGTTTGATGGCGACAGTGTCGAGGGAGCTTTACTCTGTATCTAACCCCGTGCTGTACCTGTCCTGGGAATGTTTGATGGGGACAGTGTGGATAGAGCTTTACTCTGTATCTAACCCTGTGCTGTACCTGTCCTGCGAGTGTTTGATGGGGACAGTGTGGATAGAGCTTTACTCTGTATCTAACCCTGTGCTGTACCTGTCCTGCGAGTGTTTGATGGGGACAGTGTAGAGGGAGCTTTACTCTGTATCTATCCCCGTGCTGTACCTGTCCAGGGAGTGTTTGATGGGGACAGTGTAGAGGGAGCTTAACTCTGTATCTAACCCCGTGCTGCACCAGTCCTGGGAGTGTTTGATGGGGACAGTGTAAAGGGAGCTTTACTCTGTATCTAACCCCGTGCTGTACCTGTCCGGGGAGTGTTTGATGGGGACAGTGTAGACGGAGCTTTACTCTGAATCTAAGCCCGTGCTGTAGCTGTCCTGGGAGTGTTTGATGGGGAGAGTGTAGAGGGAGCTTTACTCTGTATCTAACCCCGTGCTGTACCTGTCCTGGGAGTGTTTGATGGGGACAGTGTAGAGGGAGCTTTACTCTGTATCTAACCCCATGCTGTACCTGTCCTGGGAGTGTTTGATGTGGACAGTGTGGACGGAGCTTTAGTCTGTATCTAACCCCGTGCTGTGCCTGTCCTGGGAGTGTTTGATGGGGACAGTGTAGTGTGAGTTTACTCTGTCTCTAGCCCCGTGGTGTGCCTGTCCTGGGAGTGTTTGATGGAGACAGTGTAGAGGGAGCTTTACTCTTTATCTAACCCCGTGCTGTACCTGACCTGGGAGTGTTTGATGGGGCAGTGTAGAGGGAGCTTTCCTCTGTATCTAACCCCGTGCTGTACCTGCCCTGGGAGTGTTTAATGGGGACAGTGTAAAGGGCGCTTTACTCTGTATCTAACCCCATGCTCTACCTGTCCTGGGAGTGTTTGATGGGGACAGTGTAGAGGGAGCTTTACTCTGTATCTAACACCGTGCTGTACCTGCCCTGGGAGTGTTTAATGGGGACAGTGTAAAGGGCGCTTTACTCTGTATCTAACCCCATGCTCTACCTGTCCTGGGAGTGTTTGATGGGGACAGTGTAGACGGAGCTTTACTCTGTATCTAAGCCTGTGCTGTAGCTGTCCTGGGAGTGTTTGATGGGGACAGTGTAGACGGAGCTTTACTCTGTATCTAAGCCTGTGCTGTAGCTGTCCTGGGAGTGTTTGATGGGGACAGTGGAGAGGGAGCATTACTCTGTATCTACGCCCGTGCTGTACCTGTCCTGGGAGTGTTTGATGGGGACAGTGTCGTGGGTGTTTACTCTGCATCTAACCCAGTGTTGTACCTGTCCTGCGAGTGTTTGATGGGGACAGTGTGGAGGGAGCTTTACTCTGTATCTAACCCCGTGCTGTACTTGCCCTGGGAGTGTTTGATGGGGACAGTTTAGAGTGAGCTTTACTCTGAATCTAACACTGTGCTGTACCAGTTCTGGGAGTGTTTGATGGTGAGAGTATAGAGCGAGCTTTACTCTGTATCTAACCCCGTGCTGTGCCTGTCCTGGGAGTGTTTGATGGGGACAGTGTGGAGGAACTGTACTATGTATCTAACCCCGTGCTGTACCTGTCCTGGGAGTGTTTGATGGGGACAGTGTAGAGGGAGCTTTACTCTGTATCTTAACCCCGTGCTGTACCTGTGCTGGGAGTGTTTGATGGGGACAGTGTGGAGGGCGCTTTACTCTGTATCTAACCCCGTGCTGTGCCTGTCCTGGGAGTGTTTGATGGGGACAGTGTGGAGGAGCTTTACTCTGTATCTAACCCCGTGCTGTACCTGTCCTGGGAGTGTTTGATGGGGACAGTGTGGAGGGAGCTTTACTCTGTATCTAACCCCGTGCTGTACCTGTCCTGGGAGTGTTTGATGGGGACAGTGTAGACGGAGCTTTACTCTGTATCTAACCCCGTGCTGTACCTGCCCTGGAAGTGTTTGATGGGGACAGTGGAGAGGGAGCTTTACTCTGTATCTATCCCCGTGCTGTACCTGTCCTGGGAGCGTTTGATTGGTACAGTGGAGAGGGAGCTTTACTCTGTATCTAACCCCGTGCTGTGCCTGTCCTGGGAGCGTTTGATTGGTACAGTGGAGAGGGAGCTTTACTCTGTATCTAACCCCGTGCTGTGCCTGTCCTGGGATTGTTTGATGCGGACAGTGTAGTGGGAGTTTTCTTTGTATCTAACCCCGTGCTGTACCTGTCCTGGGAGTGTTTGATGGGGACAGTGTAGAAGGATCTTTACTCTGTATCTAACCCCGTGCTGTACCTGTCCTGGAAGTGTTTGATGGCGACAGTGTCGAGGGAGATTTACTCTGTATCTAACCCCGTGCTGTACCTGTCCTGGGAATGTTTGATGGGGACAGTGTGGATAGAGCTTTACTCTGTATCTCACCCTGTGCTGTACCTGTCCTGCGAGTGTTTGATGGGGACAGTGTAGAGGGAGCTTTACTCTGTATCTATGCCCGTGCTGTACCTGTCCAGGGAGTGTTTGATGGGGACAGTGTAGAGGGAGCTTAACTCTGTATCTAACCCCGTGCTGCACCAGTCCTGGGAGTGTTTGATGGGGACAGTGTAAAGGGAGCTTTACTCTGTATCTAACCCCGTGCTGTACCTGCCCTGGGTGTGTTTGATGGGGCAGTGTAGAGGGAGCTTTACTCTGTATCTAACCCAGTGCTGTACCTGCCCTGGGAGTGTTTAATGGGGACAGTGTAAAGGGCGCTTTACTCTGTATCTAACCCCATGCTCTACCTGTCCTGGGAGTGTTTGATGGGGACCGTGTAGAGGGAGCTTTACTCTGTATCTAACACCGTGCTGTACCTGTCCTGGGAGTGTTTGATGCGGACAGTGTAGACGGAGCTTTAATCTGTGTCTAACCCCGTGCTGTACCTGTCATGGGAGTGTTTGATGGGGACAGTGTAGACGGAGCTTTAATCTGTGTCTAACCCCGTGCTGTACCTGTCCTGGGAGTGTTTGATGATGACAGTGTCGAGGGAGCTTTACTCTGTATCTAACCCCGTGCTGTGCCTGTCCTGGGAGTGTTTGATGGGGACAGTGTGCAGGAACTGTACTATGTATCTAACCCCGTGCTGTACCTGTCCTGGGAGTGTTTGATGGGGACAGTGTAGAGGGAGCTTTACTCTGTATCTAACCCCGTGCTGTACCTGTCCTGGGAGCGTTTGATGGGGGCAGTGTAGAGGGAACTTTACTCTGTATCTAACCCCGTGCTGTACCTGTCCTGGGAGTGTTTGATGGGGACAGTGTAGACGGCGCTTTCCTCTGTATCTAACCCCGTGCTGTACCTGTCCTGGGAGTGTTTGATGGGGACAGTGGAGAGGGAGCTTTACTCTGTATCTAACCCAGTGCTGTACCTGTCCTGGGAGTGGTTGATGGGGACAGTGTGGAGGGAGCTTTACTCTGTGTCTAACCCCGTGCTGTAACTGCCCTGGGAGTGTTTGATGATGACAGTGTCGAGGGAGCTTTACTCTGTATCTAACCCCGTGCTGTACCTGTCCTGCGAGTGTTTGATGGGGGCAGTGTCGAGGGATCTTTACTCTGTATCTAACCCCGTGCTGTACCTGTCCTGGGAGTGTTTGATGGGGACAGTGTAGAGGGATCTTTACTCTGTATCTAACCCCATGCTGGACCTGTCCTGGGAGTGTTTAATGGGGACAGTGGAGAGGGAGCTTTACTCTGTATCTAACCCCGTGCTGTACCTGTCGTGGGAGTGTTTGATACGGACAGTGTAGAGGGAGCTTTTCTCTGTTTCTAACCCCATGCTGTACCTGTCCTCGTAGTGTTGGATGGGGACAGTATAGAGGGAGCTTTACTCTGTATCTAACCCCATGCTGTACCTGTCCTCGTAGTGTTGGATGTGGACAGTGTAGAGGGAGCTTTACTCTGTATCTAACTCCGTGCTGGACCTGTCCTGGGAGTGTTTGATGGGTACAGTGGAGAGGGAGCTTTACTCTGTATCTAACCCCGTGCTGTACCTGTCCTGGGAGTGTTTAATGGGGACAGTGTCGAGGGATCTTTACTCTGTATCTAACCCCGTGCTGTACCTGCCCTGGGAGTGTTTGATGGGGACAGTGTAGAAGGATCTTTGCTCTGTATCTAACCCCGTGCTGTACCTGTCCTGGGAGTGTTTGATGGGGACAGTGTAGAGGGAGCTTTACTCTGTATCTAACCCCGTGCTGTACCTGTCCTGGGAATGTTTGATGGGGAGAGTGTGGATAGAGCTTTACTCTGTATCTAACCCCGTGCTGTACCTGTCCTGGGAGTGTTCGATGGCGACAGTGTCAAGGGAGCTTTACTCTGTATCTAACCCCGTGCTGTACCTGTCCTGGGAATGTTTGATGGGGAGAGTGTGGATAGAGCTTTACTCTGTATCTAACCCTGTGCTGTACCTGTCCTGCGAGTGTTTGATGGGGACAGTGTAGAGGGATCTTTACTCTGTATCTATCCCCGTGCTGTACCTGTCCAGGGAGTGTTTGATGGGGATAGTGTAGAGGGAGCTTAACTCTGTATCTAACCCCGTGCTGCACCAGTCCTGGGAGTGTTTGATGGGGACAGTGTAAAGGGAGCTTTACTCTGTATCTAAGCCCGTGCTGGAGCTGTCCTGGGAGTGTTTGATTGGGATAGTGTAGAAGGAGCTTTACTCTGTATCTAACCCCGTGCTGTACCTGTCGTGGGAGTGTTTGATGGCGACAGTGTAGAGGGAGTTTTACTCTGTATCTAACCGTGTGCTGGACCTGTCCTGGGAGTGTTTGATGGGGACAGTGTAGAGGGAGCTTAATTCTGTATCTATCCCCGTGCTGTACCTGTGCTGGGAGTGTTTGATGGGGACAGTGTAGAGGGAGCGTAACTCTGTATCTAACCCCGTGTTGTACCTGTCCTGTGAGTGTTAGATGGGGACAGTGTAGATGGAGCTTTACTCTGTATCTAACCCCGTGCTGTACCTGTCCTGGGAGTGTTTGATGTGGACAGTGTGGACGGAGCTTTACTCTGTATCTAACCCCGTGCTGTGCCTGTCCTGGGAGTGTTTGATGGGGACAGTGTAGTGTGAGTTTACTCTGTCTCTAGCCCCGTGCTGTACCTGTCCTGGGAGTGTTTGATGGGGACAGTGTAGAGGGAGCTTTACTCTGTATCTAACCCCGTGCTGTACCTGCCCTGGGAGTGTTTGATGGGGCAGTGTAGAGGGAGCTTTCCTCTGTATCTAACCCCGTGCTGTACATGTCCTGGGAGTGTTTGATGATGACAGTGTCGAGGGAGCTTTACTCTGTATCTAACCCCGTGCTGTACCTGTCCTGGGAGTGTTTGATGGGGTCAGTGTCGAGGGAGCTTTACTCTGTATCTAACCCCGTGCTGTACCTGTCCTGGGAGTGTTTGATGGGGACAGTGTAGAGGGACCTTTACTCTGTATCCAACCTCCTGCTGTACCTGTCCTGGGAGTGTTTGATGGGGACAGTGTAGAGGGAGCTTTACTCTGTATCTAACCCCGTGCTGTACCTGTCCTGGGAGTGTTTGATGGGGGCAGTGTAGAGGGAACTTTACTCTGTATCTAACCCCGTGCTGTACCTTTCCTGGGAGTGTTTGATGGGGACAGTGTAGACGGCGCTTTCCTCTGTATCTAACCCCGTGCTGTAACTGCCCTGGGAGTGTTTGATGGGGACAGTGGAGAGGGAGCTTTACTCTGTATCTAACCCAGTGCTGTACCTGTCCTGCGAGTGTTTGATGGGGGCAGTGTCGAGGGATCTTTACTCTGTATCTAACCCCGTGCTGTACCTGTCCTGGGAGTGTTTGATGGGGACAGTGTAGAGGGAGCTTTACTCTGTATCTAACCCCGTGCTGTACCTGTCCTGGGAGTGTTTGATGGGGGCAGTGTAGAGGGAACTTTACTCTGTATTTAACCCCGTGCTGTACCTGTCCTGGGAGTGTTTGATGGGGACAGTGTAGACGGCGCTTTCCTCTATATCTAACCCCGTGCTGTACCTGTCCAGGGAGTGTTTGATGGGGACAGTGGAGAGGGAGCTTTACTCTGTATCTAACCCAGTGCTGTACCTGTCCTGGGAGTGGTTGATGGGGGCAGTGTCGAGGGATCTTTACTCTGTATCTAACCCAGTGCTGTACCTGTCCTGCGAGTGTTTGATGGGGGCAGTGTCGAGGGATCTTTACTCTGTATCTAACCCCGTGCTGTACCTGTCCTGGGAGTGTTTGATGGGGACAGTGTAGAGGGAGCTTTACTCTGTATCTAACCCCGTGCTGTACCTGTCCTGGGAGTGTTTGATGGGGGCAGTGTAGAGGGAACTTTACTCTGTATTTAACCCCGTGCTGTACCTGTCCTGGGAGTGTTTGATGGGGACAGTGTAGACGGCGCTTTCCTCTGTATCTAACCCCGTGCTGTACCTGTCCAGGGAGTGTTTGATGGGGACAGTGGAGAGGGAGCTTTACTCTGTATCTAACCCAGTGCTGTACCTGTCCTGGGAGTGGTTGATGGGGGCAGTGTCGAGGGATCTTTACTCTGTATCTAACCCCGTGCTGTACCTGTCCTGGGAGTGTTTGATGGGGACAGTGTAGAGGGATCTTTACTCTGTATCTAACCCCATGCTGGACCTGTCCTGGGAGTGTTTAATGGGGACAGTGGAGAGGGAGCTTTACTCTGTATCTAACCCCGTGCTGTACCTGTCGTGGGAGTGTTTGATACGGACAGTGTAGAGGGAGCTTTACTCTGTATCTAACCCTGTGCTGTATCTGCCCTGGGTGTTTGATGGGGACAGTGTAGAGGGAGCTTTACTCTGTATCTAACCCCATGCTGTACCTGTCCTCGTAGTGTTGGATGGGGACAGTATAGAGGGAGCTTTACTCTGTATCTAACCCTGTGCTGTACCTGTACTGGGAGTGTTTGATGGGGACAGTATAGAGGGAGCTTTTCTCTGTATCTAACCCCATGCTGTACCAGTCCTCGTAGTGTTGGATGTGGACAGTGGAGAGGGAGCTTTACTCTGTATCTAACCCCGTGCTGTACCTGTCGTGGGAGTGTTTGATACGGACAGTGTAGAGGGAGCTTTACTCTGTATCTAACCCTGTGCTGTATCTGCCCTGGGTGTTTGATGGGGGCAGTGTCGAGGGATCTTTACTCTGTATCTAACCCCGTGCTGTACCTGTCCTGGGAGTGTTTGATGGGGACAGTGTAGAGGGAGCTTTACTCTGTATCTAACCCCGTGCTGTACCTGTCCAGGGAGTGTTTGATGGGGGCAGTGTAGAGGGAACTTTACTCTGTATTTAACCCCGTGCTGTACCTGTCCTGGGAGTGTTTGATGGGGACAGTGTAGACGGCGCTTTCCTCTGTATCTAACCCCGTGCTGTACCTGTCCAGGGAGTGTTTGTTGGGGACAGTGGAGAGGGAGCTTTACTCTGTATCTAACCCAGTGCTGTACCTGTCCTGGGAGTGGTTGATGGGGGCAGTGTCGAGGGATCTTTACTCTGTATCTAACCCAGTGCTGTACCTGTCCTGCGAGTGTTTGATGGGGGCAGTGTCGAGGGATCTTTACTCTGTATCTAACCCCGTGCTGTACCTGTCCTGGGAGTGTTTGATGGGGACAGTGTAGAGGGAGCTTTACTCTGTATCTAACCCCGTGCTGTACCTGTCCTGGGAGTGTTTGATGGGGGCAGTGTAGAGGGAACTTTACTCTGTATTTAACCCCGTGCTGTACCTGTCCTGGGAGTGTTTGATGGGGACAGTGTAGACGGCGCTTTCCTCTGTATCTAACCCCGTGCTGTACCTGTCCAGGGAGTGTTTGATGGGGACAGTGTAGAGGGAGCTTTACTCTGTATCTAACCCCGTGCTGTACCTGTCCTGGGAGTGGTTGATGGGGGCAGTGTCGAGGGATCTTTACTCTGTATCTAACCCCGTGCTGTACCTGTCCTGGGAGTGTTTGATGGGGACAGTGTAGAGGGATCTTTACTCTGTATCTAACCCCATGCTGGACCTGTCCTGGGAGTGTTTAATGGGGACAGTGGAGAGGGAGCTTTACTCTGTATCTAACCCCGTGCTGTACCTGTCGTGGGAGTGTTTGATACGGACAGTGTAGAGGGAGCTTTACTCTGTATCTAACCCTGTGCTGTATCTGCCCTGGGTGTTTGATGGGGACAGTGTAGAGGGAGCTTTACTCTGTATCTAACCCCATGCTGTACCTGTCCTCGTAGTGTTGGATGGGGACAGTATAGAGGGAGCTTTACTCTGTATCTAACCCTGTGCTGTACCTGTACTGGGAGTGTTTGATGGGGACAGTATAGAGGGAGCTTTTCTCTGTATCTAACCCCATGCTGTACCAGTCCTCGTAGTGTTGGATGTGGACAGTGTAGAGGGAGCTTTACTCTGTATCTAACTCCGTGCTGGACCTGTCCTGGGAGTGTTTGATGGGTACAGTGGAGAGGGAGCTTTACTCTGTATCTAACCCCGTGCTGTACCTGTCCTGGGAGTGTTTGATGGGGACAGTGTCGAGGGATCTTTACTCTGTATCTAACCCCGTGCTGTACCTGCCCTGGGAGTGTTTGATGGGGCAGTGTAGAGGGAGCTTTCCTCTGTATCTAACCCCGTGCTGTACCTGTCCTGGGAGTGTTTGATGGGGACAGTGTAGAGGGAGCTTTACTCTGTATCTAACCCCGTGCTGAACTGTCCTGGGAGTGTTTGATGGGGACAGTGTAGAGGGAGCTTTACTCTGTATATATCCCCGTGCTGTACCTGTCCTGGGAGTGTTTGATGGGGACAGTGTAGGGGGAGCTTTACTCTGTATCTAACCCCGTGCTGTACCTGTCCTGGGAGTGTTTGATGGGGACAGTGTAGGGGGAGCATTACTCTGTATCTAACCCCGTGCTGTACCTGTCCTGGGAGTGTTTGATGGGGACAGTGTAGGGGGAGCATTACTCTGTATCTAACCCCGTGCTGTACCAGTCCTGGGAGTGTTTGATGGCGACAGTGTCGAGGGAGCTTTACTCTGTATCTAACCCCGTGCTGTACCTGTCCTGCGAGTGTTTGATGGGGACAGTGTAGAGGGATCTTTACTCTGTATCTATCCCCGTGCTGTACCTGTCCAGGGAGTGTTTGATGGGGATAGTGTAGAGGGAGCTTAACTCTGTATCTAACCCCGAGCTGCACCAGTCCTGGGAGTGTTTGATGGGGACAGTGTAAAGGGAGCTTTACTCTGTATCTAAGCCCGTGCTGTAGCTGTCCTGGGAGTGTTTGATTGGGATAGTGTAGAAGGAGCTTTACTCTGTATCTAACCCCGTGCTGTACGTGTCCTGGGAGTGTTTGATGGCGACAGTGTAGAGGGAGTTTTACTCTGTATCTAACCGTGTGCTGGACCTGTCCTGGGAGTGTTTGATGGGGACAGTGTAGAGGGAGCTTAATTCTGTATCTAACTCCGTGCTGGACCTGTCCTGGGAGTGTTTGATGGGTACAGTGGAGAGGGAGCTTTACTCTGTATCTAACCCCGTGCTGCACCTGTTCTGGGAGTGTTTGATGGGGACAGCGTCGAGGGATCTTTACTCTGTATCTAACCCCGTGCTGTACCTGCCCTGGGAGTGTTTGATGGGGCAGTGTAGAGGGAGCTTTCCTCTGTATCTAACCCCGTGCTGTACCTGTCCTGGGAGTGTTTGATGGGGACAGTGTAGAGGGAGCTTTACTCTGTATCTAACCCCGTGCTGAACTGTCCTGGGAGTGTTTGATGGGGACAGTGTAGAGGGAGCTTTACTCTGTATATATCCCCGTGCTGCACCTGTCCTGGGAGTGTTTGATGGGGACAGTGTACAGGGAGCTTTACTCTGTATCTAACCCCGTGCTGTGCCTGTCCTTGGATTGTTTGATGCGGACAGTGTAGTGGGAGTTTACGTTGTATCTAACCCCATGCTGTACCTGTCCTGGGAGTGTTTGATGGGGACAGTGTAGAAGGATCTTTACTCTGTATCTAACCCCGTGCTGTACCTGTCCTGGGAGTGTTTGATGGGGACAGTGTACAGGGAGCTTTACTCTGTATCTAACCCCGTGCTGTACCTGTCCTGGGAGTGTTTGATGGCGACAGTGTCGAGGGAGCTTTACTCTGTATCTAACCCCGTGCTGTACCTGTCCTGGGAATGTTTGATGGGGAGAGTGTGGATAGAGCTTTACTCTGTATCTAACCCTGTGCTGTACCTGTCCTGCGAGTGTTTGATGGGGACAGTGTAGAGGGATCTTTACTCTGTATCTATCCCCGTGCTGTACCTGTCCAGGGAGTGTTTGATGGGGATAGTGTAGAGGGAGCTTAACTCTGTATCTAACCCCGTGCTGTACCTGTCCTGGGAGTGTTTGATGGCGACAGTGTAGAGGGAGTTTTACTCTGTATCTAACCGTGTGCTGGACCTGTCCTGGGAGTGTTTGATGGGGACAGTGTAGAGGGAGCTTAATTCTGTATCTATCCCCGTGCTGTACCTGTGCTGGGAGTGTTTGATGGGGACAGTGTAGAGGGAGCGTAACTCTGTATCTAACCCCGTGTTGTACCTGTCCTGTGAGTGTTAGATGGGGACAGTGTAGAGGGAGCTTTACTCTGTATCTAACCCCGTGCTGTACCTGTCCTGGGAGTGTTTGATGTGGACAGTGTGGACGGAGCTTTACTCTGTATCTAACCCCGTGCTGTGCCTGTCCTGGGAGTGTTTGATGGGGACAGTGTAGTGTGAGTTTACTCTGTCTCTAGCCCCGTGCTGTACCTGTCCTGGGAGTGTTTGATGGGGACAGTGTAGAGGGAGCTTTACTCTGTATCTAACCCCGTGCTTTAGCTGTCCTGGGAGTGTTTGATGGGGACAGTGGAGAGGGAGCTTTACTCTGTATCTACCCCCGTGCTGTACCTGTCCTGGGAGTGTTTGATGGGGACAGTGTCGTGGGTGTTTACTCTGCATCTAACCCAGTGCTGTACCTGTCCTGGGAGTGTTTGATGGCGACAGTGTCGAGGGAGCTTTACTCTGTATCTAACCCCGTGCTGTACCTGTCCTGGGAATGTTTGATGGGGAGAGTGTGGATAGAGCTTTACTCTGTATCTAACCCTGTGCTGTACCTGTCCTGCGAGTGTTTGATGGGGACAGTGTAGAGGGATCTTTACTATGTATCTATCCCCGTGCTGTACCTGTCCAGGGAGTGTTTGATGGGGATAGTGTAGAGGGAGCTTAACTCTGTATCTAACCCCGTGCTGCACCAGTCCTGGGAGTGTTTGATGGGGACAGTGTAAAGGGAGCTTTACTCTGTATCTAAGCCCGTGCTGTAGCTGTCCTGGGAGTGTTTGATTGGGATAGTGTAGAAGGAGCTTTACTCTGTATCTAACCCCGTGCTGTACCTGTCCTGGGAGTGTTTGATGGCGACAGTGTAGAGGGAGTTTTACTCTGTATCTAACCGTGTGCTGGACCTGTCCTGGGAGCGTTTGATGGGGACAGTGTAGAGGGAGCTTAATTCTGTATCTATCCCCGTGCTGTACCTGTGCTGGGAGTGTTTGATGGGGACAGTGTAGAGGGAGCGTAACTCTGTATCTAACCCCGTGTTGTACCTGTCCTGTGAGTGTTAGATGGGGACAGTGTAGAGGGAGCTTTACTCTGTATCTAACCCCGTGCTGTACCTGTCCTGGGAGTGTTTGATGTGGACAGTGTGGACGGAGCTTTACTCTGTATCTAACCCCGTGCTGTGCCTGTCCTGGGAGTGTTTGATGGGGACAGTGTAGTGTGAGTTTACTCTGTCTCTAGCCCCGTGCTGTACCTGTCCTGGGAGTGTTTGATGGGGACAGTGTAGAGGGAGCTTTACTCTGTATCTAACCCCGTGCTGTACCTGCCCTGGGAGTGTTTGATGGGGCAGTGTAGAGGGAGCTTTCCTCTGTATCTAACCCCGTGCTGTACATGTCCTGGGAGTGTTTGATGGGGACAGTGTAGAGGGAGCTTTACTCTGTATCTAACCCAGTGCTGTACCTGCCCTGGGAGTGTTTAATGGGGACAGTGTAAAGGGCGCTTTACTCTGTATCTAACCCCATGCTCTACCTGTCCTGGGAGTGTTTGATGGGAACCGTGTAGAGGGAGCTTTACTCTGTATCTAACACCGTGCTGTAGCTGTCCTGGGAGTGTTTGATTGGGATAGTGTAGAAGGAGCTTTACTCTGTATCTAACCCCGTGCTGTACCTGTCCTGGGAGTGTTTGATGGCGACAGTGTAGAGGGAGTTTTACTCTGTATCTAACCGTGTGCTGTACCTGTCCTGGGAGTGTTTGATGGGGACAGTGTAGAGGGAGCTTTACTCTGTATCTAACCCCGTGCTGTACCTGTCCTGGGAGTGTTTGATGGGGACAGTGTAGACAGAGCTTGACTCTGTATCTAACCCCGTGCTGTGCCTGTTCTGGGAGTGTTTGATGGGGACAGATTGGTGGGAGCTTTACTCTGTATCTAACCCCGTGCTGTGCCTGTCCTGGGATTGTTTGATGGGGACAGTGTAGACGGAGCTTTACTCTGTATCTAACCCCGTGCTGTGCCTGTCCTGGGAGTGTTTGATGGGGACAGTGTAGAGGGAGCTTTACTCTGTATCTAACCCCGTGCTGTGCCTGTCCTGGGATTGTTTGATGGGGACAGTGTAGACGGAGCTTTACTCTGTATCTAACCCCATGCTGTACCTGTCCTGGGAGTGTTTGATGGCGACAGTGTCGAGGGAGTTTTACTCTGTATCTAACCCTGTGCTGTACACCTGTGCTGTGAGTGTTTGATGGGGACAGTGTAGAGGGAGCTTTACTCTGCATCTAACCCCATGCTGTACTTGTCCAGGGAGTGTTTGATGGGGACAGTGTAGACGGAGCTTTACTCTGTATCTAACCCCGTGCTGTACCTGTCCTGGTAGTGTTTGATGGGGACAGTGTAGAGGGAGCTTTACGCTGTATCTAACCCCGTGCTGTACCTGTCCTGGGAGTGTTTGATGGGGACAGTGTAGAGGGAGCTTTACTCTGTATCTAACCCCGTGCTGTGCCTGTCCTGGGATTGTTTGATGGGGACAGTGTAGACGGAGCTTTACTCTGTATCTAACCCTGTGCTGTACCTGTCCTGGGAGTGTTTGATGGGGACAGTGTAGAGGGAGCTTTACTCTGTATCTGACCCCGTGCTGTGCCAGTCCTGGGAGTGTTCGGTGGGGACAGTGTAGAGGGAGCTTTACTCTGTATCTAACACCGTGCTGTACCTGTCCTCGGAGTGTTTGATGGGGACAGTGTAGAGGGAGCTTTACTCTGTATCTAACCTCGTGCTGTACCTGTCCTGGGAGTGTTTGATGGGGACAGTGTAGAGGGAGCTTTACTCTGTATCTAACCCCGTGCTGGACCTGTCCTGGGAGTGTTTGATGGGGACAGTGTAGAGGGAGCTTTACTCTGTATCTAACCCCGTGCTGTACCTGTCCTGGGAGTGTTTGATGGGGACAGTGTAGAGGGAGCTTTGCTCTGTATCTAACCCCGTGCTGTACCTGTCCTGGGAGTGGTTGATGGGGACAGTGTAGAGAGAGCTTCACTCTGTATCCAACCTCGTGCTGTACCTGTCCTGGGAGTATTTGACAGGGACAGTGTAGACGGAGCTTTCCTCTGTATCTATCCCCGTGCTGTACCTGTCCTGGGAGTATTTGATGGGGACAGTGTAGAGGGAGCTTTACTCTGTATCTAACCCCATGCTGTACCTGTCCTGGGAGTATTTGATGGGGACAGTGTAGAGAGAGTTTTACTCTGTATCTAACCCTGTGCTGTACACCTGTGCTGTGAGTGTTTGATGGGGACAGCGTAGAGGGAGCTTTACTCTGTATCTAACCCCATGCTGTACCTGTCCTGGGAGTGTTTGATGGGGACAGTGTAGAGGGAGCTTTACTCTGTATCTAACCCCGTGCTGTACTTGTCCTGGGAGTGTTTGATGGCGACAGTGTAGAGGGAGCTTTACTCTGTATCTAACCCCGTGCTGCACCTGTCCTGGGAGTGTTTGATGGGTACAGTGGAGAGGGAGCTTTACTCTGTATCTAACCCCGTGCTGTACCTGACCTGGGAGTGTTTGATGGGGACAGTGTAGAGGGAGCTTTACTCTGTATCTAACCCCGTGCTGTACCTGTCCTGGGAGTGTTTGATGGGGACAGTGTAGAGGGAGCTTTGCTCTGTATCTAACCCTGTGCTGTACCTGTCCTGGGAGTGGTTGATGGGGACAGTGTAGAGGGAGCTTCACTCTGTATCCAACCTCGTGCTGTACCTGTCCTGGGAGTATTTGATAGGGACAGTGTAGACGGAGCTTTCCTCTGTATCTATCCCCGTGCTGTACCTGTCCTGGGAGTATTTGATGGGGACAGTGTAGAGGGAGCTTTACTCTGGATCTGACCCCGTGCTGTACCTGTCCTGGGAGTGTTTGATGGGGACATTGTAGACGGAGCTTCACTCTGTATCCAACCTCGTGCTGTACCTGTCCTGGGAGTATTTGATGGGGACAGTGTAGAGGGAGTTTTACTCTGTATCTAACCCTGTGCTGTACACCTGTGCTGTGAGTGTTTGATGGGGACAGCGTAGAGGGAGCTTTACTCTGTATCTAACCCCATGCTGTACCTGTCCTGGGAGTGTTTGATGGGGACAGTGTAGAGGGAGCTTTACTCTGTATCTAACCCCGTGCTGTACCTGTCCTGGGAGTGTTTGATGGTGACAGTGTAGAGGGAGCTTTACTCTGTATCTAACCCCGTGCTGCACCTGTCCTGGGAGTGTTTGATGGGGACAGTGTAGAGGGAGCTTTACTCTGTATCTAACCCCGTGCTGCACCTGTCCTGGGAGTGTTTGATGAGGACAGTGTAGAGGGAGCTTTACTCTGTATCTATCCCCGTGCTGTACCTGTCCTGGGAGTGTTTGATGGGGACAGTGTAGACGGATCTTTATTCCGTGTAGATGGATCTTTACTCTGTATCTAACCCCGTGCTGTACCTGTCCTGGGAGTATTTGATGGGACAGTGTATAGGGAGCTTTTCTCTGTATATGACCCCGTGCTGTACCTGTCCTGGGAGTGTTTGATGGGACAGTGTAGAGGGAGCTTTACGCTGTATCTAACCCCGTGCTGTACCTGTCCTGGGAGTGTTTGATGGGGACAGTGTAGAGGGAGCTTTACTCTGTATCTAACCCCGTGCTGTGCCTGTCCTGGGACTGTTTGATGGGGACAGAGTGGTGGGAGCTTTACTCTGTATCTAACCCCGTTCTGTACCTGTCCTGGGAGTGTTTGATGGGACCGTGTGGATAGAGCTTTACTCTGTATCTAACCCCGTGCTGTGCCTGTCCTGGGATTGTTTGATGGGGACAGTGTAGACGGAGCTTTACTCTGTATCTAACCCCGTGCTGTACCTGTCCTGGGAGTGTTTGATGGGGACACTGTAGAGGGTGCTTTACTCTGTATCTATCCCCGTGCTGTACCTGTCCTGGGAGTGTTTGATGGGGACAGTGTAGAGGGAGCTTTACTCTGTACCTAACCCCGTGCTGTACCTGTCCTGGGAGTGTTTGATGGGGACAGTGTAGACGGAGCTTTTCTCTGTATCTAATCTCGTGCTGTACCTTTCCTGGGAGTATTTGATGGGGACAGTGTAGACGGAGCTTTACTCTGTATCTAACCCCGTGCTGTACCTGTCCTGGGAGTGTTTGATGGGGACAGTGTAGAGGGAGCTTTACTCTGTATCTATGCCCGTGCTGTACCTGTCCTGGGTGTGTTTGATGGGGACAGTGTAGAGGGAGCTTCAATCTGTATCTGACCCCGTGCTGTACCAGTCCTGGGTGTGTTCGGTGGGGACAGTGTAGAGGGAGCTTTACTCTGTATCTAAGCCCATGCTGTACCTGTCCTGGGAATGTTTGATGGAGACAGTGAAGAGGGAGCATTACTCTGTATCTAACCCCGTGCTGTACCTGTCCTTGGAGTGTTTGATGGGGACAGTGTAGAGGGAGCTTTACTCTGTATCTAACCCCGTGCTGTACCTGTCCTGGGAGTGTTTGATGGGGACAGTGTGGTGTGAGCTTTACTCTGTATCTAACCCCGTGTTGTACCTGTCCTGGGAGTGTTTGATGGGGACAGTGTAGACGGAGCTTTCCTCTGTATCTATCCCCGTGCTGTACCTGTCCTGGGAGTGTTTGATGGGGACAGTGTAGAGGGAGCTTTACTCTGTATCTAACACTGTGCTGTACCAGTCCTAGGAGTGTTTGATGGGGACAGTGTAGACGGAGCTTTACTCTGTATCTAACCCCGTGCTGTACCTGTCCTGGGAGTATTTGATTGGCGACAGTGTAGAGGGAGTTTTACTCTGTACCTATCCGTGTGCTGTACCTGTCCTGTGAGTGTTTGATGGGGACAGTGTAGAGGGAGCTTTACTCTGTATCTAACGCCGTGCTGTACCTCTCCTGGGAGTGTCTGATGGGGACAGTGTAGAGGGAGCTTTACTCTGTATCTAACCCCGTGCTGTACCTGTCCTGGGAGTGTTTGATGTGGACAGTGTAGAGGGAGCTTTACTCTGTATCTATGCCCGTGCTGTACCTGTCCTGGGAGTGTTTGATGTGGACAGTGTAGAGGGAGCTTCACTCTGTATCTAACCCCGTGCTGTGCCTGTCCTGGGAGTGTTTGATGGGGACAGTGTAGAGGGAGCATTACTCTGTATCTAACCCCGTGCTGTGACTGTCCTGGGATTGTTTGATGGGGACAGTGTAGACGGAGCTTTACTCTGTATCTAAGCCTGTGCTGTACCTGTCCTGTGAGTGTTTGATGGGGACAGTGTGGTGGGAGCTTTACTCTGTATCTAACCCCGTGTTGTACCTGTCCTGGGAGTGTTTGATGGGGACAGTGTAGACGGAGCTTTACTCTGTATCTAACCCCGTGCTGTACCTGTCCTGGGAGTGTTTGATGTGGACTGTGTAGAAGGAGCTTTACTATGTATCTATGCCCGTGCTGTACCTGTCAAGTAGGGGTGTTTGATGGGGACAGTGTAGAGGGAGCTTTACTCTGTATCTACCCCCTTGCTGTACCTGTCCTGGGAGTGTTTGATGGGGACAGTGTAAAGGGAGCTTTACGCTGTATATAACCCCATGCTCTACCTGTCCTGGGAGTATTGGATGGGGACAGTGTAGAGGGAGCTTTACTCTGTATCTAACACCGTGCTGAACCTGTCCTGGGAGTGTTTGATGTGGACAATGTAGAGGGAGCCTTACGCTGTATCCAACCCTGTGCTGTGCCTGTCCTGGGATTGTTTGATGCGGACCGTGTAGTGGGAGTTTACTTTGTATCTAACCCCGTGCTGTACCTGTCCTGGGAGTGTTTGATGGGGACAGTGTAGAAGGAGCTTTACTCAGTATCTAACCACGTGCTGTACCTGTCCTGGGAGTGTCTGATGGGGACAGTGTAGAGGGAGCTTGACTCTGTATCTAACACCGTGCTGAACCTGTCCTGGGAGTGTTTGATGTGGACAATGTAGAGGGAGCCTTACGCTGTATCCAACCCTGTGCTGTGCCTGTCCTGGGATTGTTTGATGCGGACCGTGTAGTGGGAGTTTACTTTGTATCTAACCCCGTGCTGTACCTGTCCTGGGAGTGTTTGATGGGGACAGTGTAGAAGGAGCTTTACTCAGTATCTAACCACGTGCTGTACCTGTCCTGGGAGTGTCTGATGGGGACAGTGTAGAGGGAGCTTGACTCTGGATCTAACCCCGTGCTGTACCTGTCCTGGGAGTGTTTGATGGGGATAGGGTAGAGGGAGCTTCACTCTGTATCCAACCTCGTGCTGTACCTGTCCTGGGAGTATTTGATGGGGACAGTGTAGAGGGAGCTTTCCTCTGTATCTAACCCCGTGCTGTACCTGTCCAGGGAGTGTTTGATGGGGACAATGTAGACGGAGCTATATTCTGTATCTAACCCCGTGCTGTACCTGTCCTGGGAGTGTTTGATGGGGACAGTGTAGAGGGAGCTTTACTCTGTATCTATCCCCGTTCTGTAGCTGTCCTGGGAGTGTTTGATGGGACCGTGTGGATAGAGCTTTACTCTGTATCTAACCCCGTGCTGTGCCTGACCTGGGATTGTTTGATGGGGACAGTGTAGACGGAGCTTTACTCTGTATCTAACCCCGTGCTGTACCTGTCCTGGGAGTGTTTGATGGGGACACTGTAGAGGGAGCTTTACTCTGTATCTAACCCCGTGCTGTACCTGTCCTGGGAGTGTTTGATGGGGACAGTGTAGACGGAGCTTTTCTCTGTATCTAACCTCGTGCTGTACCTGTCCTGGGAGTATTTGATGGGGACAGTGTAGAGGGAGCTTTACTCTGTATCTAACCCCGTGCTGTGCATGTCCTGGGATTGTTTGATGGGGACAGTGTAGACGGAGCTTTACTCTGTATCGAACCCCGTGCTGTACCTGTCCTGGGAGTGTTTGATGGCGACAGTGTAGAGGGAGTTTTACTCTGTATCTATCCGTGTGCTGTACCTGTCCTGGGAGTGTTTGATGGGGACAGTGTAGAGGGAGCTTTACACTGTATCTAACCCCGAGCTGTACCTGTCCTGGGAGTGGTTGATGGGGACAGTGTAGAGGGAGCTTTACTCTGTATCTAACCCCGTGCTGTACCTGTCCTGGGAGTGTTTGATGGGGACAGTGTAGACGGAGCTTTACTCTGTATCTAACCCCGTGCTGTACCTGTCCTGGGAGTATTTGATTGGCGACAGTGTAGAGGGAGTTTTACTCTGTACCTATCCGTGTGCTGTACCTGTCCTGTGAGTGTTTGATGGGGACAGTGTAGAGGGAGCTTTACTCTGTATCTAACGCCGTGCTGTACCTCTCCTGGGAGTGTCTGATGGGGACAGTGTAGAGGGAGCTTTACTCTGTATCTAACCCCGTGCTGTACCTGTCCTGGGAGTGTTTGATGTGGACAGTGTAGAGGGAGCTTTACTCTGTATCTATGCCCGTGCTGTACCTGTCCTGGGAGTGTTTGATGTGGACAGTGTAGAGGGAGCTTCACTCTGTATCTAACCCCGTGCTGTGCCTGTCCTGGGAGTGTTTGATGGGGACAGTGTAGAGGGAGCATTACTCTGTATCTAACCCCGTGCTGTGACTGTCCTGGGATTGTTTGATGGGGACAGTGTAGACGGAGCTTTACTCTGTATCTAAGCCTGTGCTGTACCTGTCCTGTGAGTGTTTGATGGGGACAGTGTGGTGGGAGCTTTACTCTGTATCTAACCCCGTGTTGTACCTGTCCTGGGAGTGTTTGATGGGGACAGTGTAGACGGAGCTTTACTCTGTATCTAACCCCGTGCTGTACCTGTCCTGGGAGTGTTTGATGTGGACTGTGTAGAAGGAGCTTTACTATGTATCTATGCCCGTGCTGTACCTGTCAAGTAGGGGTGTTTGATGGGGACAGTGTAGAGGGAGCTTTACTCTGTATCTACCCCCTTGCTGTACCTGTCCTGGGAGTGTTTGATGGGGACAGTGTAAAGGGAGCTTTACGCTGTATATAACCCCATGCTCTACCTGTCCTGGGAGTATTGGATGGGGACAGTGTAGAGGGAGCTTTACTCTGTATCTAACACCGTGCTGAACCTGTCCTGGGAGTGTTTGATGTGGACAATGTAGAGGGAGCCTTACGCTGTATCCAACCCTGTGCTGTGCCTGTCCTGGGATTGTTTGATGCGGACCGTGTAGTGGGAGTTTACTTTGTATCTAACCCCGTGCTGTACCTGTCCTGGGAGTGTTTGATGGGGACAGTGTAGAAGGAGCTTTACTCAGTATCTAACCACGTGCTGTACCTGTCCTGGGAGTGTCTGATGGGGACAGTGTAGAGGGAGCTTGACTCTGGATCTAACCCCGTGCTGTACCTGTCCTGGGAGTGTTTGATGGGGATAGGGTAGAGGGAGCTTCACTCTGTATCCAACCTCGTGCTGTACCTGTCCTGGGAGTATTTGATGGGGACAGTGTAGAGGGAGCTTTCCTCTGTATCTAACCCCGTGCTGTACCTGTCCAGGGAGTGTTTGATGGGGACAATGTAGACGGAGCTATATTCTGTATCTAACCCCGTGCTGTACCTGTCCTGGGAGTGTTTGATGGGGACAGTGTAGAGGGAGCTTTACTCTGTATCTATCCCCGTTCTGTAGCTGTCCTGGGAGTGTTTGATGGGACCGTGTGGATAGAGCTTTACTCTGTATCTAACCCCGTGCTGTGCCTGACCTGGGATTGTTTGATGGGGACAGTGTAGACGGAGCTTTACTCTGTATCTAACCCCGTGCTGTACCTGTCCTGGGAGTGTTTGATGGGGACACTGTAGAGGGAGCTTTACTCTGTATCTAACCCCGTGCTGTACCTGTCCTGGGAGTGTTTGATGGGGACAGTGTAGACGGAGCTTTTCTCTGTATCTAACCTCGTGCTGTACCTGTCCTGGGAGTATTTGATGGGGACAGTGTAGAGGGAGCTTTACTCTGTATCTAACCCCGTGCTGTGCATGTCCTGGGATTGTTTGATGGGGACAGTGTAGACGGAGCTTTACTCTGTATCGAACCCCGTGCTGTACCTGTCCTGGGAGTGTTTGATGGCGACAGTGTAGAGGGAGTTTTACTCTGTATCTATCCGTGTGCTGTACCTGTCCTGGGAGTGTTTGATGGGGACAGTGTAGAGGGAGCTTTACACTGTATCTAACCCCGAGCTGTACCTGTCCTGGGAGTGGTTGATGGGGACAGTGTAGAGGGAGCTTTACTCTGTATCTAACCCCGTGCTGTACCTGTCCTGGGAGTGTTTGATGGGGACAGTGTAGACGGAGCTTTTCTCTGTATCTAACCTCGTGCTGTACCTGTCCTGGGAGTATTTGATGGGGACAGTGTAGAGGGAGCTTTACTCTGTATCTAACCCCGTGCTGTGCATGTCCTGGGATTGTTTGATGGGGACAGTGTAGACGGAGCTTTACTCTGTATCTACCCCCGTGCTGTACCTGTCCTGGGAGTGTTTGATGGGGACATTGTAAAAGGAGCTTTACTCTGTATCTAACCCCATGCTCTACCTGTCCTGGGAGTATTTGATGGGGACAGTGTAGAGGGAGCTTTACTCTGTATCTAACACCGTGCTGAACCTGTCCTGGGAGTGTTTGATGTGGACAATGTAGAGGGAGCTTTACTCTGTATCCAACCCTTAGCTGTGCCTGTCCTGGGATTGTTTGATGCGGACCGTGTAGTGGGAGTTTACGTTGTATCTAAGCCCGTGCTGTACCTGTCCTGGGAGTGTTTGATGAGGACAGTGTAGAGGGCGCTTTACTCTGTATCTAACCCCGTGCTGTGCCTGTCCTGGGATTGTTTGATGGGGACAGTGTAGAGGGAGCACTACTCTGTATCTAACCCCGTGCTGTGCCTGTCCTGGGATTGTTTGATGGGGACAGTGTAGACGGAGGTTTACTCTGTATCTAAGCCTGTGCTGTACCTCTCCTGGGAGTGTTTGATGGGGACAGTGTAGTGGGAGCTTTACTCTGTATCTAACCCCGTGCTGTGCCTGTCCTGGGAGTGTTTGATGGGGACAGTGTGGTGGGAGCTTTACTCTGTATCTAACCCCGTGTTGTACCTGTCCTGGGAGTGTTTGATGGGGACAGTGTAGTGGGAGCTTTACTCTGTATCTAACCCCGTGCTGTGCCTGTCCTGGGAGTGTTTGATGGGGACAGTGTAGACGGAGCTTTACTCTGTATCTAACCCCGTGCTGTACCTGTCCTGGGAGTGTTTGATGGGGACAGTGTAAAGGGAGCTTTACTCTGTATCTAACCCCATGCTCTACCTGTCCTGGGAGTATTGGATGGGGACAGTGTAGAGGGAGCTTTACTCTGTATCTAACACCGTGCTGAACCTGTCCTGGGAGTGTTTGATGTGGACAATGTAGAGGGAGCTTTACGCTGTATCCAACCCTGTGCTGTCCCTGTCCTGGGATTGTTTGATGCGGACCGTGTAGTGGGAGTTTACTTTGTATCTAACCCCGTGCTGTACCTGTCCTGGGAGTGTTTGATGGGGACAGTGTAGAAGGAGTTTTACTCTGTATCTAACCACGTGCTGTACCTGTCCTGGGAGTGTCTGATGGGGACAGTGTAGAGGGAGCTTGACTCTGGATCTAACCCCGTGCTGTACCTGTCCTGGGAGTGTTTGATGGGGATAGGGTAGAGGGAGCTTCACTCTGTATCCAACCTCGTGCTGTACCTGTCCTGGGAGTATTTGATGGGGACAGTGTAGAGGGAGCTTTCCTCTGTATCTAACCCCGTGCTGTACCTGTCCAGGGAGTGTTTGATGGGGACAATGTAGACGGAGGTATACTCTGTATCTAACCCCGTGCTGTACCTGTCCTGGGAGTATTTGATGGGGACAGTGTAGAGGGAGCTTTACTCTGTATCTATCCCCGTTCTGTACCTGTCCTGGGAGTGTTTGATGGGACCGTGTGGATAGAGCTTTACTCTGTATCTAACCCCGTGCTGTGCCTGTCCTGGGATTGTTTGATGGAGACAGTGTAGACGGAGCTTTACTCTGTATCTAACCCCGTGCTGTACCTGTCCTGGGAGTGTTTGATTGGGACACTGTAGAGGGTGCTTTACTCTGTATCTAACCCCGTGCTGTACCTGTCCTGGGAGTGTTTGATGGGGACAGTGTAGAGGGAGCTTTACTCTGTATCTAACCCCGTGCTGTACCTGTCCTGGGAGTGTTTGATGGGGACAGTGTAGACGGAGCTTTTCTCTGTATCTAACCTCGTGCTGTACCTGTCCTGGGAGTATTTGATGGGGACAGTGTAGAGGGAGCTTTACTCTGTATCTAACCCCGTGCTGTACCTGTCCTGGGATTGTTTGATGGGGACAGTGTAGACGGAGCTTTACTCTGTATCTAACCCCGTGCTGTACCTGTCCTGGGAGTGTTTGATGGCGACAGTGTAGAGGGAGTTTTACTCTGTATCTATCCGTGTGCTGTACCTGTCCTGGGAGTGTTCGGTGGGGACAGTGTAGAGGGAGCTTTACTCTGTATCTATGCCCGTGCTGTACCTGTCCTGGGAGTGTTTGATGGGGACAGTGTAGAGGGAGCTTCAATCTGTATCTGACCCCGTGCTGTACCAGTCCTGGGAGTGTTCGGTGGGGACAGTGTAGAGGGAGCTTTTCTCTGTATCTAAGCCCGTGCTGTACCTGTCCTGGGAATGTTTGATGGGGACAGTGTAGAGGGAGCTTTACTCTGTATCTAACCCCGTGCTGTACCTGTCCTGGGAGTGTTTGATGGGGACAGTGTAGAGGGAGCTTTCCTCTGCATCTAACCCCGTGCTGTACCTGTCCTGGGAGTGTTTGATGGGGACAGTATAGAGGGAGCTTTTCTCTGTATCTAACCCCATGCTGTACCTGTCCTCGGAGTGTTGGATGGTGACAGTATAGAGGGAGCTTTACTCTGTATCTAACCCTGTGCTGTACCTGTTCTGGGAGTGTTGGATGGGGACAGTGTAGAGGGAGCTTTACTCTGTATCTAACCCCGTGCTGGACCTGTCCTGGGAGTGTTTGATGGGTACAGTGGAGAGGGATCTTTACTCTGTATCTAACCCCGTGCTGTACCTGTCCTGGGAGTGTTTGATGGCGACAGTGTAGAAGGAGCTTTACTCTGTATCTAACCCCGTGCTGTACCTGTCCTGGGAGTGTTTGATGGGGACAGTGTAGAGGGAGCTTTACTCTGTATCTAACCCCGTGCTGTACCTGTCCTGGGAGTGTTTGATGTGGACAGTGTAGAGGGAGCTTTACTCTGTATCGAACCCCGTGCTGTACCTGTCCTGGGAGTGTTTGATGAGGACAGTGTAGAGGGATCTTTTCTCTGTATCTAACCCCGTGCTGTACCTGTCCTGGGAGTGTTTGATGGGGACAGTGTAGAGGGAGCTTTACTCTGTACCTAACCCCGTGCAGTACCTGTCCTGGGAGTGTTTGATGGGGACAGTGTAGAGGGAGCTTTACTCTGTATCTAACCCCGTGCTGTACCTGTCCTGGGAGTGTTTGATGGGGACAGTGTAGACAGAGCTTTACTCTGTATCTAACCCCGTGCTGTGCCTGTCCTGGGAGTGTGATGGGGACAGTGTGGTGGGAGCTTTACTCTGTATCTAACCCCGTGTTGTACCTGTCCTGGGAGTGTTTGATGGGGACAGTGTAGACGGAGCTTTACTCTGTATCTAACCCCGTGCTGTACCTGTCCTGCGAGTGTTTGATGGGGACAGTGTAGACAGAGCTTTACTCTGTATCTAACCCCGTGCTGTGCCTGTCCTGGGAGTGTGATGGGGACAGTGTGGTGGGAGCTTTACTCTGTATCTAACCCCGTGTTGTACCTGTCCTGGGAGTGTTTGATGGGGACAGTGTAAAGGGAGCTTTACTTTGTATCTATGCCCGTGCAGTACCTGTCCTGGGAGTGTTTGATGGGGACAGTGTAGAGGGAGCTTTACTCTGTATCTAACCCCGTGCTGTACCTGTCCTGGGAGTGTTTGATGGGGACAGTGTAAAGGGAGCTTTACTTTGTATCTAACCCCGTGCTGTACCTGTCCTGGGAGTGTTTGATGTGGACAGTGTAGAGGGAGCTTTACTCTGTATCTATGCCCGTGCTGTACCTGTCCAGGGAGTGTTTGATGGGGACAGTGTAGAGGGAGCTTTACTCTGTATCTAACCCCGTGCTGTACCTGTCCTGGGAGGGTTTGATGGGGACAGTGTCGAGGGAGCTTTACTCTGTATCTAACCCCGTGCTGTACCTGTCCTGGGAGTGTTTGATGGGGACAGTGTAGAAGGAGCTTTACTCTGTATCTAACCCCGTGCTGTACCTTTTCCTGGGAGTGTTTGATGGGGACAGTGTAGACGGAGCTTTCCTCTGTATCTATCCCCGTGCTGTACCTGTCCTGGGAGTGTTTGATGGGGACAGTGTAGAGGGAGCTTTACTCTGTATCTAACACTGTGCTGTACCAGTCCTGGGAGTGTTTGATGGGGACAGTGTAGACGGAGCTTTACTCTGTATCTAACCCCGTGCTGTACCTGTCCTGGGAGTATTTGATTGGCGACAGTGTAGAGGGAGTTTTACTCTGTATCTATCCGTGTGCTGTACCTGTCCTGTGAGTGTTTGATGGGGACAGTGTAGAGGGAGCTTTACTCTGTATCTAACGCCGTGCTGTACCTCTCCTGGGAGTGACTGATGGGGACAGTGTAGAGGGTTCTTTACTCTGTATCTAACCCCGTGCTGTACCTGTCCTGGGAGTGTTTGATGTGGACAGTGTAGAGGGAGCTTTACTCTGTATCTATGCCCGTGCTGTAGCTGTCCTGGGAGTGTTTGATGTGGACAGTGTAGAGGGAACTTTACTCTGTATCTATGCCCGTGCTGTACCTGTCCATGGAGTGTTTGATGGGGACAGTGTAGAGGGAGCTTTACTCTGTATCTACCCCCGTGCTGTACCTGTCCTGGGAGTGTTTGATGGGGACAGTGTAAAGGGAGCTTTACTCTGTATCTAACACCGTGCCGAACCTGTCCTGGGAGTGTTTGATGGGGACAGTGTAGAGGGAGCTTTACTCTGTATCTAACCCCGTGCTGTACCTGTGTCTGGGAGTGTTTGATGGGGACAGTGTAGACAGAGCTTTACTCTGTATCTAACACCGTGCCGAACCTGTCCTGGGAGTGTTTGATGTGGACAATGTAGAGGGAGCTTTACTCTGTATCCATCCCTGTGCTGTTCCTGTCCTGTGATTGTTTGATGCGGACCGTGTAGTGGGAGTTTACTTTGTATCTAACCCCGTGCTGTACCTGTCCTGGGAGTGTTTGATGGCGACAGTGTAGAGGGAGTTTTACTCTGTATCTATCCGTGTGCTGTACCTGTCCTGGGAGTGTTTGATCGGGACAGTGTAGCGGGAGCTTTACTCTGTATCTATGCCCGTGCTGTACCTGTCCTGGGAGTGTTTGATGGGGACAGTGTAGAGGGAGCTTCAATCTGTATCTGACCCCGTGCTGTACCAGTCCTGGGAGTGTTCGGTGGGGACAGTGTAGAGGGAGCTTTTCTCTGTATCTAACCCCGTGCTGTACCTGTCCTGGGAATGTTTGATGGGGACAGTGTAGAGGGAGCTTTACTCTGTATCTAACCCCGTGCTGTACCTGTCCTGGGAATGTTTGATGGGGACAGTGTAGAGGGAGCTTTACTCTGTATCTAACCCCGTGCTGTACCTGTCCTGGGAGTGTTTGATGGGGACAGTGTAGAGGGAGCTTTACTCTGCATCTAACCCCGTGCTGTACCTGTCCTGGGAGTGTTTGATGGGGACAGTATAGAGGGAGCTTTTCTCTGTATCTAACCCCATGCTGTACCTGTCCTCGGAGTGTTGGATGGTGACAGTATAGAGGTAGCTTTACTCTGTATCTAACCCTGTGCTGTACCTGTCCTGTGAGTGTTTGATGGGGACAGTGTAGTGGGAGCTTTACTCTGTATCTAACCCCGTGCTGTGCCTGTCCTGGGAGTGTTTGATGGGGACAGTGTAGACGGAGCTTTACTCTGTATCTAACCCCGTGCTGTCCCTGTCCTGGGAGTATTGGATGGGGACAGTGTAGAGGGAGCTTTACTCTGTATCTAACACCGTGCTGAACCTGTCCTGGGAGTGTTTGATGTGGACAATGTAGAGGGAGCTTTACGCTGTATCCAACCCTGTGCTGTCCCTGTCCTGGGATTGTTTGATGCGGACCGTGTAGTGGGAGTTTACTTTGTATCTAACCCCGTGCTGTACCTGTCCTGGGAGTGTTTGATGGGGACAGTGTAGAAGGAGTTTTACTCTGTATCTAACCACGTGCTGTACCTGTCCTGGGAGTGTCTGATGGGGACAGTGTAGAGGGAGCTTGACTCTGGATCTAACCCCGTGCTGTACCTGTCCTGGGAGTGTTTGATGGGGATAGGGTAGAGGGAGCTTCACTCTGTATCCAACCTCGTGCTGTACCTGTCCTGGGAGTATTTGATGGGGACAGTGTAGAGGGAGCTTTCCTCTGTATCTAACCCCGTGCTGTACCTGTCCAGGGAGTGTTTGATGGGGACAATGTAGACGGAGGTATACTCTGTATCTAACCCCGTGCTGTACCTGTCCTGGGAGTATTTGATGGGGACAGTGTAGAGGGAGCTTTACTCTGTATCTATCCCCGTTCTGTACCTGTCCTGGGAGTGTTTGATGGGACCGTGTGGATAGAGCTTTACTCTGTATCTAACCCCGTGCTGTGCCTGTCCTGGGATTGTTTGATGGGGACAGTGTAGACGGAGCTTTACTCTGTATCTAACCCCGTGCTGTACCTGTCCTGGGAGTGTTTGATGGGGACACTGTAGAGGGTGCTTTACTCTGTATCTAACCCCGTGCTGTACCTGTCCTGGGAGTGTTTGATGGGGACAGTGTAGAGGGAGCTTTACTCTGTATCTAACCCCGTGCTGTACCTGTCCTGGGAGTGTTTGATGGGGACAGTGTAGACGGAGCTTTTCTCTGTATCTAACCTCGTGCTGTACCTGTCCTGGGAGTATTTGATGGGGACAGTGTAGAGGGAGCTTTACTCTGTATCTAACCCCGTGCTGTACCTGTCCTGGGATTGTTTGATGGGGACAGTGTAGACGGAGCTTTACTCTGTATCTAACCCCGTGCTGTACCTGTCCTGGGAGTGTTTGATGGCGACAGTGTAGAGGGAGTTTTACTCTGTATCTATCCGTGTGCTGGACCTGTCCTGGGAGTGTTCGGTGGGGACAGTGTAGAGGGAGCTTTACTCTGTATCTATGCCCGTGCTGTACCTGTCCTGGGAGTGTTTGATGGGGACAGTGTAGAGGGAGCTTCAATCTGTATCTGACCCCGTGCTGTACCAGTCCTGGGAGTGTTCGGTGGGGACAGTGTAGAGGGAGCTTTTCTCTGTATCTAAGCCCGTGCTGTACCTGTCCTGGGAATGTTTGATGGGGACAGTGTAGAGGGAGCTTTACTCTGTATCTAACCCCGTGCTGTACCTGTCCTGGGAGTGTTTGATGGGGACAGTGTAGAGGGAGCTTTCCTCTGCATCTAACCCCGTGCTGTACCTGTCCTGGGAGTGTTTGATGGGGACAGTATAGAGGGAGCTTTTCTCTGTATCTAACCCCATGCTGTACCTGTCCTCGGAGTGTTGGATGGTGACAGTATAGAGGGAGCTTTACTCTGTATCTAACCCTGTGCTGTACCTGTTCTGGGAGTGTTGGATGGGGACAGTGTAGAGGGAGCTTTACTCTGTATCTAACCCCGTGCTGGACCTGTCCTGGGAGTGTTTGATGGGTACAGTGGAGAGGGAGCTTTACTCTGTATCTAACCCCGTGCTGTACCTGTCCTGGGAGTGTTTGATGGCGACAGTGTAGAAGGAGCTTTACTCTGTATCTAACCCCGTGCTGTACCTGTCCTGGGAGTGTTTGATGGGGACAGTGTAGAGGGAGCTTTACTCTGTATCTAACCCCGTGCTGTACCTGCCCTGGGAGTGTTTGATGTGGACAGTGTAGAGGGAGCTTTACTCTGTATCGAACCCCGTGCTGTACCTGTCCTGGGAGTGTTTGATGAGGACAGTGTAGAGGGATCTTTTCTCTGTATCTAACCCCGTGCTGTACCTGTCCTGGGACTGTTTGATGGGGACAGTGTAGAGGGAGCTTTACTCTGTACCTAACCCCGTGCAGTACCTGTCCTGGGAGTGTTTGATGGGGACAGTGTAGAGGGAGCTTTACTCTGTATCTAACCCCGTGCTGTACCTGTCCCGGGAGTGTTTGATGGGGACAGTGTAGAGGGAACTTTACTCTGTATCTATGCCCGTGCTGTACCTGTCCATGGAGTGTTTGATGGGGACAGTGTAGAGGGAGCTTTACTCTGTATCTACCCCCGTGCTGTACCTGTCCTGGGAGTGTTTGATGGGGACAGTGTAAAGGGAGCTTTACTCTGTATCTAACACCGTGCCGAACCTGTCCTGGGAGTGTTTGATGGGGACAGTGTAGAGGGAGCTTTACTCTGTATCTAACCCCGTGCTGTACCTGTGTCTGGGAGTGTTTGATGGGGACAGTGTAGACAGAGCTTTACTCTGTATCTAACACCGTGCCGAACCTGTCCTGGGAGTGTTTGATGTGGACAATGTAGAGGGAGCTTTACTCTGTATCCATCCCTGTGCTGTTCCTGTCCTGTGATTGTTTGATGCGGACCGTGTAGTGGGAGTTTACTTTGTATCTAACCCCGTGCTGTACCTGTCCTGGGAGTGTTTGATGGCGACAGTGTAGAGGGAGTTTTACTCTGTATCTATCCGTGTGCTGTACCTGTCCTGGGAGTGTTTGATCGGGACAGTGTAGCGGGAGCTTTACTCTGTATCTATGCCCGTGCTGTACCTGTCCTGGGAGTGTTTGATGGGGACAGTGTAGAGGGAGCTTCAATCTGTATCTGACCCCGTGCTGTACCAGTCCTGGGAGTGTTCGGTGGGGACAGTGTAGAGGGAGCTTTTCTCTGTATCTAACCCCGTGCTGTACCTGTCCTGGGAATGTTTGATGGGGACAGTGTAGAGGGAGCTTTACTCTGTATCTAACCCCGTGCTGTACCTGTCCTGGGAATGTTTGATGGGGACAGTGTAGAGGGAGCTTTACTCTGTATCTAACCCCGTGCTGTATCTGTCCTGGGAGTGTTTGATGGGGACAGTGTAGAGGGAGCTTTACTCTGCATCTAACCCCGTGCTGTACCTGTCCTGGGAGTGTTTGATGGGGACAGTATAGAGGGAGCTTTTCTCTGTATCTAACCCCATGCTGTACCTGTCCTCGGAGTGTTGGATGGTGACAGTATAGAGGTAGCTTTACTCTGTATCTAACCCTGTGCTGTACCTGTCCTGTGAGTGTTTGATGGGGACAGTGTAGTGGGAGCTTTACTCTGTATCTAACCCCGTGCTGTGCCTGTCCTGGGAGTGTTTGATGGGGACAGTGTAGACGGAGCTTTACTCTGTATCTAACCCCGTGCTGTCCCTGTCCTGGGAGTATTGGATGGGGACAGTGTAGAGGGAGCTTTACTCTGTATCTAACACCGTGCTGAACCTGTCCTGGGAGTGTTTGATGTGGACAATGTAGAGGGAGCTTTACGCTGTATCCAACCCTGTGCTGTCCCTGTCCTGGGATTGTTTGATGCGGACCGTGTAGTGGGAGTTTACTTTGTATCTAACCCCGTGCTGTACCTGTCCTGGGAGTGTTTGATGGGGACAGTGTAGAAGGAGTTTTACTCTGTATCTAACCACGTGCTGTACCTGTCCTGGGAGTGTCTGATGGGGACAGTGTAGAGGGAGCTTGACTCTGGATCTAACCCCGTGCTGTACCTGTCCTGGGAGTGTTTGATGGGGATAGGGTAGAGGGAGCTTCACTCTGTATCCAACCTCGTGCTGTACCTGTCCTGGGAGTATTTGATGGGGACAGTGTAGAGGGAGCTTTCCTCTGTATCTAACCCCGTGCTGTACCTGTCCAGGGAGTGTTTGATGGGGACAATGTAGACGGAGGTATACTCTGTATCTAACCCCGTGCTGTACCTGTCCTGGGAGTATTTGATGGGGACAGTGTAGAGGGAGCTTTACTCTGTATCTATCCCCGTTCTGTACCTGTCCTGGGAGTGTTTGATGGGACCGTGTGGATAGAGCTTTACTCTGTATCTAACCCCGTGCTGTGCCTGTCCTGGGATTGTTTGATGGGGACAGTGTAGACGGAGCTTTACTCTGTATCTAACCCCGTGCTGTACCTGTCCTGGGAGTGTTTGATGGGGACACTGTAGAGGGTGCTTTACTCTGTATCTAACCCCGTGCTGTACCTGTCCTGGGAGTGTTTGATGGGGACAGTGTAGAGGGAGCTTTACTCTGTATCTAACCCCGTGCTGTACCTGTCCTGGGAGTGTTTGATGGGGACAGTGTAGACGGAGCTTTTCTCTGTATCTAACCTCGTGCTGTACCTGTCCTGGGAGTATTTGATGGGGACAGTGTAGAGGGAGCTTTACTCTGTATCTAACCCCGTGCTGTACCTGTCCTGGGATTGTTTGATGGGGACAGTGTAGACGGAGCTTTACTCTGTATCTAACCCCGTGCTGTACCTGTCCTGGGAGTGTTTGATGGCGACAGTGTAGAGGGAGTTTTACTCTGTATCTATCCGTGTGCTGGACCTGTCCTGGGAGTGTTCGGTGGGGACAGTGTAGAGGGAGCTTTACTCTGTATCTATGCCCGTGCTGTACCTGTCCTGGGAGTGTTTGATGGGGACAGTGTAGAGGGAGCTTCAATCTGTATCTGACCCCGTGCTGTACCAGTCCTGGGAGTGTTCGGTGGGGACAGTGTAGAGGGAGCTTTTCTCTGTATCTAAGCCCGTGCTGTACCTGTCCTGGGAATGTTTGATGGGGACAGTGTAGAGGGAGCTTTACTCTGTATCTAACCCCGTGCTGTACCTGTCCTGGGAGTGTTTGATGGGGACAGTGTAGAGGGAGCTTTCCTCTGCATCTAACCCCGTGCTGTACCTGTCCTGGGAGTGTTTGATGGGGACAGTATAGAGGGAGCTTTTCTCTGTATCTAACCCCATGCTGTACCTGTCCTCGGAGTGTTGGATGGTGACAGTATAGAGGGAGCTTTACTCTGTATCTAACCCTGTGCTGTACCTGTTCTGGGAGTGTTGGATGGGGACAGTGTAGAGGGAGCTTTACTCTGTATCTAACCCCGTGCTGGACCTGTCCTGGGAGTGTTTGATGGGTACAGTGGAGAGGGAGCTTTACTCTGTATCTAACCCCGTGCTGTACCTGTCCTGGGAGTGTTTGATGGCGACAGTGTAGAAGGAGCTTTACTCTGTATCTAACCCCGTGCTGTACCTGTCCTGGGAGTGTTTGATGGGGACAGTGTAGAGGGAGCTTTACTCTGTATCTAACCCCGTGCTGTACCTGCCCTGGGAGTGTTTGATGTGGACAGTGTAGAGGGAGCTTTACTCTGTATCGAACCCCGTGCTGTACCTGTCCTGGGAGTGTTTGATGAGGACAGTGTAGAGGGATCTTTTCTCTGTATCTAACCCCGTGCTGTACCTGTCCTGGGACTGTTTGATGGGGACAGTGTAGAGGGAGCTTTACTCTGTACCTAACCCCGTGCAGTACCTGTCCTGGGAGTGTTTGATGGGGACAGTGTAGAGGGAGCTTTACTCTGTATCTAACCCCGTGCTGTACCTGTCCCGGGAGTGTTTGATGGGGACAGTGTAGACAGAGCTTTACTCTGTATCTAACCCCGTGCTGTGCCTGTCCTGGGAGTGTGATGGGGACAGTGTGGTGGGAGCTTTACTCTGTATCTAACCCCGTGTTGTACCTGTCCTGGGAGTGTTTGATGGGGACAGTGTAGACGGAGCTTTACTCTGTATCTAACCCCGTGCTGTACCTGTCCTGGGAGTGTTTGATGGGGACAGTGTAGACAGAGCTTTACTCTGTATCTAACCCCGTGCTGTGCCTGTCCTGGGAGTGTGATGGGGACAGTGTGGTGGGAGCTTTACTCTGTATCTAACCCCGTGTTGTACCTGTCCTGGGAGTGTTTGATGGGGACAGTGTAAAGGGAGCTTTACTTTGTATCTATGCCCGTGCAGTACCTGTCCTGGGAGTGTTTGATGGGGACAGTGTAGAGGGAGCTTTACTCTGTATCTAACCCCGTGCTGTACCTGTCCTGGGAGTGTTTGATGGGGACAGTGTAAAGGGAGCTTTACTTTGTATCTAACCCCGTGCTGTACCTGTCCTGGGAGTGTTTGATGTGGACAGTGTAGAGGGAGCTTTACTCTGTATCTATGCCCGTGCTGTACCTGTCCAGGGAGTGTTTGATGGGGACAGTGTAGAGGGAGCTTTACTCTGTATCTAACCCCGTGCTGTACCTGTCCTGGGAGGGTTTGATGGGGACAGTGTCGAGGGAGCTTTACTCTGTATCTAACCCCGTGCTGTACCTGTCCTGGGAGTGTTTGATGGGGACAGTGTAGAAGGAGCTTTACTCTGTATCTAACCCCGTGCTGTACCTTTTCCTGGGAGTGTTTGATGGGGACAGTGTAGACGGAGCTTTCCTCTGTATCTATCCCCGTGCTGTACCTGTCCTGGGAGTATTTGATTGGCGACAGTGTAGAGGGAGTTTTACTCTGTATCTATCCGTGTGCTGTACCTGTCCTGTGAGTGTTTGATGGGGACAGTGTAGAGGGAGCTTTACTCTGTATCTAACGCCGTGCTGTACCTCTCCTGGGAGTGTCTGATGGGGACAGTGTAGAGGGTTCTTTACTCTGTATCTAACCCCGTGCTGTACCTGTCCTGGGAGTGTTTGATGTGGACAGTGTAGAGGGAGCTTTACTCTGTATCTATGCCCGTGCTGTAGCTGTCCTGGGAGTGTTTGATGTGGACAGTGTAGAGGGAACTTTACTCTGTATCTATGCCCGTGCTGTACCTGTCCATGGAGTGTTTGATGGGGACAGTGTAGAGGGAGCTTTACTCTGTATCTACCCCCGTGCTGTACCTGTCCTGGGAGTGTTTGATGGGGACAGTGTAAAGGGAGCTTTACTCTGTATCTAACACCGTGCCGAACCTGTCCTGGGAGTGTTTGATGGGGACAGTGTAGAGGGAGCTTTACTCTGTATCTAACCCCGTGCTGTACCTGTGTCTGGGAGTGTTTGATGGGGACAGTGTAGACAGAGCTTTACTCTGTATCTAACACCGTGCCGAACCTGTCCTGGGAGTGTTTGATGTGGACAATGTAGAGGGAGCTTTACTCTGTATCCAACCCTGTGCTGTTCCTGTCCTGTGATTGTTTGATGCGGACCGTGTAGTGGGAGTTTACTTTGTATCTAACCCCGTGCTGTACCTGTCCTGGGAGTGTTTGATGGCGACAGTGTAGAGGGAGTTTTACTCTGTATCTATCCGTGTGCTGTACCTGTCCTGGGAGTGTTTGATCGGGACAGTGTAGCGGGAGCTTTACTCTGTATCTATGCCCGTGCTGTACCTGTCCTGGGAGTGTTTGATGGGGACAGTGTAGAGGGAGCTTCAATCTGTATCTGACCCCGTGCTGTACCAGTCCTGGGAGTGTTCGGTGGGGACAGTGTAGAGGGAGCTTTTCTCTGTATCTAACCCCGTGCTGTACCTGTCCTGGGAATGTTTGATGGGGACAGTGTAGAGGGAGCTTTACTCTGTATCTAACCCCGTGCTGTACCTGTCCTGGGAATGTTTGATGGGGACAGTGTAGAGGGAGCTTTACTCTGCATCTAACCCCGTGCTGTACCTGTCCTGGGAGTGTTTGATGGGGACAGTATAGAGGGAGCTTTTCTCTGTATCTAACCCCATGCTGTACCTGTCCTCGGAGTGTTGGATGGTGACAGTATAGAGGTAGCTTTACTCTGTATCTAACCCTGTGCTGTACCTGTTCTGGGAGTGTTGGATGGGGACAGTGTAGAGGGAGCTTTACTCTGTATCTAACCCCGTGCTGGACCTGTCCTGGGAGTGTTTGATGGGTACAGTGGAGAGGGAGCTTTACTCTGTATCTAACCCCGTGCTGTACCTGTCCTGGGAGTGTTTGATGTCGACAGTGTAGAGGGAGCTTTACTCTGTATCTAACCCCGTGCTGTACCTGTGTCTGGGAGTGTTTGATGGGGACAGTGTAGACAGAGCTTTACTCTGTATCTAACCCCGTGCTGTGCCTGTCCTGGGAGTGTTTGATGGGGACAGTGTGGTGGGAGCTTTACTCTGTATCTAACCCCGTGTTGTACCTGTCCTGGGAGTGTTTGATGGGGACAGTGTAGACGGAGCTTTACTCTGTATCTAACCCCGTGCTGTACCTGTCCTGGGAGTGTTTGATGTGGACAGTGTAGAGGGAGCTTTACTCTGTATCTATGCCCGTGCTGTACCTGTCCAGGGAGTGTTTGATGGGGACAGTGTAGAGGGAGCTTTATTCTGTATCTACCCCCGTGCTGTACCTGTCCTGGGAGTGTTTGATGGGGACAGTGTAAAGCGAGCTTTACTTTGTATCTAACCCCGTGCTGTACCTGTCCTGGGAGTGTTTAATGGGGATAGTGTAGAGGGAGCTTCACTCTGTATCTAACCCCGTGCTGTACCTGTCCTGGGAGTGTTTGATGGGGACAGTGTCGAGGGAGCTTTACTCTGTATCTAACCCCGTGCGGTACCTGTCCTGGGAGTGTTTGATGGGGACAGTATAGAGGGAGCTTTTCTCTGTATCTAACCCCATGCTGTATCTGTCCTGGGAGTGTTTGATGGGGACAGTGTAGAGGGAGCTTTACTCTGTATCTAACCCCGAGCTGTACCTGTCCTGGGAGTATTTGATTGGCGACAGTGTAGAGGGAGTTTTACTCTGTATCTATCCGTGTGCTGTACCTGTCCTTTGAGTGTTTGATGGGGACAGTGTAGAGGGAGCTTTACTCTGTATTTAACGCCGTGCTGTACCTCTCCTGGGAGTGTCTGATGGGGACAGTGTAGAGGGTTCTTTACTCTGTATCTAACCCCGTGCTGTACCTGTCCTGGGAGTGTTTGATGTGGACAGTGTAGAGGGAGCTTTACTCTGTATCTATGCCCGTGCTGTACCTGTCCTGGGAGTGTTTGATGTGGACAGTGTAGAGGGAACTTTACTCTGTATCTATGCCCGTGCTGTACCTGTCCATGGAGTGTTTGATGGGGACAGTGTAGAGGGAGCTTTACTCTGTATCTACCCTCGTGCTGTACCTGTCCTGGGAGTGTTTGATGGGGACAGTGTAAAGGGAGCTTTACTCTGTATCTAACACCGTGCCGAACCTGTCCTGGGAGTGTTTGATGTGGACAGTGTAGAGGGAGCTTTACTCTGTATCTAACCCCGTGCTGTACCTGTCCTGGGAGTGTTTGATGGGGACAGTGTAGAGGGAGCTTTACTCTGTATCTAACCCCGTGCTGTACCTGTCCTGGGAGTGTTTGATGGGGACAGTGTAGAGGGAGCTTTACTCTGTATCTAACCCCGTGCTGTACCTGTCCTGGGAGTGTTTGATGGGGACAGTGTAGAGGAAGCTTTACTCTGTTTCTAACCCCGTGCTGTACCTGCCCTGCGAGTGTTTGATGTGGACAGTGTAGAGGGAGCTTTACTCTGTATCTAACCCCGTGCTGTACCTGTCCTGGGAGTGTTTGATGAGGACAGTGTAGAGGGATCTTTACTCTGTATCTAACCCCGTGCTGTACCTGTCCTGGGAGTGTTTGATGGGGACAGTGTAGAGGGAGCTTTACTCTGTACCTAACCCCGTGCTGTACCTGTCCGGGGAGTGTTTGATGGGGACAGTGTAGAGGGAGCTTTACTCTGTATCTAACCCCGTGCTGTACCTGTGTCTGGGAGTGTTTGATGGGGACAGTGTAGACAGAGCTTTACTCTGTATCTATCCCCGTGCTGTACCTGTCCTGGGAGTGTTTGATGGGGACAGTGTCGAGGGAGCTTTACTCTGTATCTAACCCCGTGCGGTACCTGTCCTGGGAGTGTTTGATGGGGACAGTATAGAGGGAGCTTTTCTCTGTATCTAACCCCATGCTGTACCTGTCCTCGGAGTGTTGGATGGTGACCGTATAGAGGGAGCTATACTCTGTATCTAACCCTATGCTGTACCTGTTCTGGGAGTGTTAGATGGGGACAGTGTAGAGGGAGCTTTACTCTGTATCCAACCCTGTGCTGTACCTGTCCTGGGAGTGTTTGATGGGGACAGTGTAGAGGGAGCTTTACTCTGTATCTTACTCCGTGTTGTTCCTGTCCTGGGTGTAGTTGATGGGGAAAGTGTAGAGTGACCTTTACTCTGTATCTAACCCCGTTCTGTACCTGTCCTGGGAGTGTTTGATGGGGACAATGTAGAGGGAGCTTTACTCTGTATCCAACCTCGTGCTGTACCTGTTCTGGGAGTGTTTGATGGGGACAGTGTAGAGGGAGCATTACTCTGTATCTACCCCCGTGCTGTACCTGTCCTGGGAGTGTTTGATGGGGCAGTGTAGAGGGAGCTTTACTCTGTATCTAACCCAGTGCTGTAACTGTCCTGGGAGTGTTTGATGGGGACAGTGTAGAGGGTGCTTTACTCTGTATCTAACCCCGTGCTGTACCTGTCCAGGGAGTGTTTGATGGGGACAATGTAGAGGGAGCTTTACTCTGTATCTAACTCCGTGCTGTTCCTGTCCTGGGTGTAGTTGATGGGGACAGTGTAGAGGGAGCTTTACTCTATATCCAACCTTGTGCTGTACCTGTTCTGGGAGTGTTTGATGGGGACAGTGTAGAGGGACCTTTGCTCTGTATCTAACCCCGTGCGGTACCTGTCCTGGGAGTGTTTGATGGGGACAGTATAGAGGGAGCTTTTCTCTGTATCTAACCCCATGCTGTATCTGTCCTGGGAGTGTTTGATGGGGACAGTGTAGAGGGAGCTTTACTCTGTATCTAACCCCGAGCTGTACCTGTCCTGGGAGTATTTGATTGGCGACAGTGTAGAGGGAGTTTTACTCTGTATCTATCCGTGTGCTGTACCTGTCCTTTGAGTGTTTGATGGGGACAGTGTAGAGGGAGCTTTACTCTGTATTTAACGCCGTGCTGTACCTCTCCTGGGAGTGTCTGATGGGGACAGTGTAGAGGGTTCTTTACTCTGTATCTAACCCCGTGCTGTACCTGTCCTGGGAGTGTTTGATGTGGACAGTGTAGAGGGAGCTTTACTCTGTATCTATGCCCGTGCTGTACCTGTCCTGGGAGTGTTTGATGTGGACAGTGTAGAGGGAACTTTACTCTGTATCTATGCCCGTGCTGTACCTGTCCATGGAGTGTTTGATGGGGACAGTGTAGAGGGAGCTTTACTCTGTATCTACCCTCGTGCTGTACCTGTCCTGGGAGTGTTTGATGGGGACAGTGTAAAGGGAGCTTTACTCTGTATCTAACACCGTGCCGAACCTGTCCTGGGAGTGTTTGATGTGGACAGTGTAGAGGGAGCTTTACTCTGTATCTAACCCCGTGCTGTACCTGTCCTGGGAGTGTTTGATGGGGACAGTGTAGAGGGAGCTTTACTCTGTATCTAACCCCGTGCTGTACCTGTCCTGGGAGTGTTTGATGGGGACAGTGTAGAGGGAGCTTTACTCTGTATCTAACCCCGTGCTGTACCTGTCCTGGGAGTGTTTGATGGGGACAGTGTAGAGGAAGCTTTACTCTGTTTCTAACCCCGTGCTGTACCTGCCCTGCGAGTGTTTGATGTGGACAGTGTAGAGGGAGCTTTACTCTGTATCTAACCCCGTGCTGTACCTGTCCTGGGAGTGTTTGATGAGGACAGTGTAGAGGGATCTTTACTCTGTATCTAACCCCGTGCTGTACCTGTCCTGGGAGTGTTTGATGGGGACAGTGTAGAGGGAGCTTTACTCTGTACCTAACCCCGTGCTGTACCTGTCCGGGGAGTGTTTGATGGGGACAGTGTAGAGGGAGCTTTACTCTGTATCTAACCCCGTGCTGTACCTGTGTCTGGGAGTGTTTGATGGGGACAGTGTAGACAGAGCTTTACTCTGTATCTATCCCCGTGCTGTACCTGTCCTGGGAGTGTTTGATGGGGACAGTGTCGAGGGAGCTTTACTCTGTATCTAACCCCGTGCGGTACCTGTCCTGGGAGTGTTTGATGGGGACAGTATAGAGGGAGCTTTTCTCTGTATCTAACCCCATGCTGTACCTGTCCTCGGAGTGTTGGATGGTGACCGTATAGAGGGAGCTATACTCTGTATCTAACCCTATGCTGTACCTGTTCTGGGAGTTTTAGATGGGGACAGTGTAGAGGGAGCTTTACTCTGTATCCAACCCTGTGCTGTACCTGTCCTGGGAGTGTTTGATGGGGACAGTGTAGAGGGAGCTTTACTCTGTATCTTACTCCGTGTTGTTCCTGTCCTGGGTGTAGTTGATGGGGAAAGTGTAGAGTGACCTTTACTCTGTATCTAACCCCGTTCTGTACCTGTCCTGGGAGTGTTTGATGGGGACAATGTAGAGGGAGCTTTACTCTGTATCCAACCTCGTGCTGTACCTGTTCTGGGAGTGTTTGATGGGGACAGTGTAGAGGGAGCATTACTCTGTATCTACCCCCGTGCTGTACCTGTCCTGGGAGTGTTTGATGGGGCAGTGTAGAGGGAGCTTTACTCTGTATCTAACCCAGTGCTGTAACTGTCCTGGGAGTGTTTGATGGGGACAGTGTAGAGGGTGCTTTACTCTGTATCTAACCCCGTGCTGTACCTGTCCAGGGAGTGTTTGATGGGGACAATGTAGAGGGAGCTTTACTCTGTATCTAACTCCGTGCTGTTCCTGTCCTGGGTGTAGTTGATGGGGACAGTGTAGAGGGAGCTTTACTCTATATCCAACCTTGTGCTGTACCTGTTCTGGGAGTGTTTGATGGGGACAGTGTAGAGGGACCTTTGCTCTGTATCTAACCCCGTGCTGTACCTGTCCTGGGAGTGTTTGATGGGGACAGTGTAGATGGAGCTTTACTCTGTATCTAACCCCGTGCTGTACCTGTCCTGGGAGTGTTTGATGGGGACAGTGTAGAGGGAGCTTTACTCTGTATCTAACCCCGTGCTGTACCTGTTCTGGGAGTGTTTGATGGGGACAGTGTAGAGGGAGCATTACTCTGTATCTACCCCCGTGCTGTACCTGTCCTGGGAGTGTTTGATGGGGCAGTGTAGAGGGAGCTTTACTCTGTATCTCACCCAGTGCTGTAACTGTCCTGGGAGTGTTTGATGGGGACAGTGTAGAGGGAGCTTTACTCTGTATCTAACCCCGTGCTGTACCTGTCCAGGGAGTGTTTGATGGGGACAATGTAGAGGAGCTTTACTCTGTATCTAACTCCGTGCTGTTCCTGTCCTGGGTGTAGTTGATGGGGACAGTGTAGAGGGAGCTTTACTCTATATCCAACCTTGTGCTGTACCTGTTCTGGGAGTGTTTGATGGGGACAGTGTAGAGGGAGCTTTGCTCTGTATCTAACCCCGTGCTGTACCTGTCCTGGGAGTGTTTGATGGGGACAGTGTAGATGGAGCTTTACTCTGTATCTAACCCCGTGCTGTACCTGTCCTGGGAGTGTTTGATGGGGACAGTGTAGAGGGAGCTTTACTCTGTATCTATCCCCGTGCTGTACCTGTCCAGGGAGTGTTTAATGGGGAAAGTCTTGAGGGACCTTTACTCTGTATCTCACCCCGTGCTGTTCCTGTCCTGGGAGTGGTTGATGGGGACAGTGTTGAGGGACCTTTACTCTGTATCTAACCCCGTGCTGAACCTGTGCTGTGAGTGTTTGATGGGGACAGAGTAGAGGGAGCTTTACTCTGTATCTAACTCGGTGCTGTTCCTGTCCTGGGTGTAGTTGATGGGTACAGTGTAGAGGGACCTTTACTCTGTATCTAACCCCGTGCTGTACCTGTCCTGGGAGTGTTTGATGGGGACAATGTAGAGGGTGCTTTACTCTGTATCCAACTTCGTGCTGTCCCTGTTCTGGGAGTGTTTGATGCGGACAGTTTGAGGGAGCTTTACTCTTTATCTAACCCAGAGCTGTAACTGTCCTGGGATTGTTTGATGGGGTCAGTGTAGGGGGAGCTTTACTCTGTATCTAACCCCGTGCTGTACCTGTGCTGGGAGTGTTTGATGGGGACAGTGTAGAGGGTGCATTACTCTGTATCTAACCCCGTGCTGTACATGTCCTGGGATTGTTTGATGGGGTCAGTGTAGGGGGAGCTTTACTCTGTATCTAACCCCGTGCTGTACCTGTGCTGGGAATGTTTGATGGGGACAGTGTAGAGGGAGCTTTACTCTGTATCTAACCCCGTGCTGTATCTGTCCTGGGAGTGTTTGATGTGGACAGTGTAGAGGGAGCTTTACTCTGTGTCCAACCCTGTGCTGTACCTGTCCTGGGAGTGTTTGATGGGGACAGTGTAGAGGGAGCTTTACTCTGTATCTAACCCCGTGCAGTGCCTGTCCTGGGCGTGTTTGATGGGGACAGTGTAGACGGAGCTTTACTCTGTATCTAACCCCGTGCTGTACCTGTCCTGGGAGTGTTTGATGTGGACAGTGTAGAGGGAGCTTTATTCTGTATCTATGCCCGTGCTGTACCTGTCCAGGGAGTGTTTGATGGGGACAGTGTAGAGGGAGCTTTATTCTGAATCTACCCCCGTGCTGTACCTGTCCTGGGAGTGTTTGATGGGGACAGTGTAAAGGGAGCTTTACTTTGTATCTAACCCCGTGCTGTACCTGTCCTGGGAGTGTTTGATGGGGACAGTGTCGAGGGAGCTTTACTCTGTATCTAACCCCGTGCGGTACCTGTCCTGGGAGTGTTTGATGGGGACAGTGTAAAGGGAGCTTTACTTTGTATCTAACCCCGTGCTCTACCTGTCCTGGGAGTGTTTAATGGGGATAGTGTAGAGGGAGCTTCACTCTGTATCTAACCCCGTGCTGTACCTGTCCTGGGAGTGTTTGATGGGGACAGTGTCGAGGGAGCTTTACTCTGTATCTAACCTCGTGTGGTACCTGTCCTGGGAGTGTTTGATGGGGACAGTATAGAGGGAGCTTTTCTCTGTATCTAACCCCATGCTGTACCTGTCCTCGGAGTGTTGGATGGTGACCGTATAGAGGGAGCTTTACTCTGTATCTAACCCTGTGCTGTACCTGTTCTGGGAGTGTTAGATGGGGACAGTGTAGAGGGAGCTTTACTCTGTATCCAACCCTGTGCTGTACCTGTCCTGGGAGTGTTTGATGGGGACAGTGTAGAGGGAGCTTTACTCTGTATCTAACCCCGTGCGGTACCTGTCCTGGGAGTGTTTGATGGGGACAGTATAGAGGGAGCTTTTCTCTGTATCTAACCCCATGCTGTATCTGTCCTGGGAGTGTTTGATGGGGACAGTGTAGAGGGAGCTTTACTCTGTATCTAACCCCGAGCTGTACCTGTCCTGGGAGTATTTGATTGGCGACAGTGTAGAGGGAGTTTTACTCTGTATCTATCCGTGTGCTGTACCTGTCCTGTGAGTGTTTGATGGGGACAGTGTAGAGGGAGCTTTACTCTGTATTTAACGCCGTGCTGTACCTCTCCTGGGAGTGTCTGATGGGGACAGTGTAGAGGGTTCTTTACTCTGTATCTAACCCCGTGCTGTACCTGTCCTGGGAGTGTTTGATGTGGACAGTGTAGAGGGAGCTTTACTCTGTATCTATGCCCGTGCTGTACCTGTCCTGGGAGTGTTTGATGTGGACAGTGTAGAGGGAACTTTACTCTGTATCTATGCCCGTGCTGTACCTGTCCATGGAGTGTTTGATGGGGACAGTGTAGAGGGAGCTTTACTCTGTATCTACCCTCGTGCTGTACCTGTCCTGGGAGTGTTTGATGGGGACAGTGTAAAGGGAGCTTTACTCTGTATCTAACACCGTGCCGAACCTGTCCTGGGAGTGTTTGATGTGGACAGTGTAGAGGGAGCTTTACTCTGTATCTAACCCCGTGCTGTACCTGTCCTGGGAGTGTTTGATGGGGACAGTGTAGAGGGAGCTTTACTCTGTATCTAACCCCGTGCTGTACCTGTCCTGGGAGTGTTTGATGGGGACAGTGTAGAGGGAGCTTTACTCTGTATCTAACCCCGTGCTGTACCTGTCCTGGGAGTGTTTGATGGGGACAGTGTAGAGGGAGCTTTACTCTGTATCTAACCCCGTGCTGTACCTGTCCTGGGAGTGTTTGATGGGGACAGTGTAGAGGAAGCTTTACTCTGTTTCTAACCCCGTGCTGTACCTGCCCTGCGAGTGTTTGATGTGGACAGTGTAGAGGGAGCTTTACTCTGTATCTAACCCCGTGCTGTACCTGTCCTGGGAGTGTTTGATGAGGACAGTGTAGAGGGATCTTTACTCTGTATCTAACCCCGTGCTGTACCTGTCCTGGGAGTGTTTGATGGGGACAGTGTAGAGGGAGCTTTACTCTGTACCTAACCCCGTGCTGTACCTGTCCGGGGAGTGTTTGATGGGGACAGTGTAGAGGGAGCTTTACTCTGTATCTAACCCCGTGCTGTACCTGTGTCTGGGAGTGTTTGATGGGGACAGTGTAGACAGAGCTTTACTCTGTATCTATCCCCGTGCTGTGCCTGTCCTGGGAGTGTTTGATGGGGACAGTGTGGTGGGAGCTTTACTCTGCATCTAACCCCGTGTTGTACCTGTCCTGGGAGTGTTTGATGGGGACAGTGTAGACGGAGCTTTACTCTGTATCTACCCCCGTGCTGTACCTGTCCTGGGAGTGTTTGATGGGGACAGTGTAAAGGGAGCTTTACTTTGTATCTAACCCCGTGCTGTACCTGTCCTGGGAGTGTTTAATGGGGATAATGTAGAGGGAGCTTCACTCTGTATCTAACCCCGTGCTGTACCTGTCCTGGGAGTGTTTGATGGGGACAGTGTCGAGGGAGCTTTACTCTGTATCTAACCCCGTGCGGTACCTGTCCTGGGAGTGTTTGATGGGGACAGTATAGAGGGAGCTTTTCTCTGTATCTAACCCCATGCTGTACCTGTCCTCGGAGTGTTGGATGGTGACCGTATAGAGGGAGCTTTACTCTGTATCTAACCCTGTGCTGTACCTGTTCTGGGAGTGTTAGATGGGGACAGTGTAGAGGGAGCTTTACTCTGTATCCAACCCTGTGCTGTACCTGTCCTGGGAGTGTTTGATGGGGACAGTGTAGAGGGAGCTTTACTCTGTATCTTACTCCGTGTTGTTCCTGTCCTGGGTGTAGTTGATGGGGAAAGTGTAGAGTGACCTTTACTCTGTATCTAACCCCGTTCTGTACCTGTCCTGGGAGTGTTTGATGGGGACAATGTAGAGGGAGCTTTACTCTGTATCCAACCTCGTGCTGTACCTGTTCTGGGAGTGTTTGATGGGGACAGTGTAGAGGGAGCATTACTCTGTATCTACCCCCGTGCTGTACCTGTCCTGGGAGTGTTTGATGGGGCAGTGTAGAGGGAGCTTTACTCTGTATCTAACCCAGTGCTGTAACTGTCCTGGGAGTGTTTGATGGGGACAGTGTAGAGGGTGCTTTACTCTGTATCTAACCCCGTGCTGTACCTGTCCAGGGAGTGTTTGATGGGGACAATGTAGAGGGAGCTTTACTCTGTATCTAACTCCGTGCTGTTCCTGTCCTGGGTGTAGTTGATGGGGACAGTGTAGAGGGAGCTTTACTCTATATCCAACCTTGTGCTGTACCTGTTCTGGGAGTGTTTGATGGGGACAGTGTAGAGGGACCTTTGCTCTGTATCTAACCCCGTGCTGTACCTGTCCTGGGAGTGTTTGATGGGGACAGTGTAGATGGAGCTTTACTCTGTATCTAACCCCGTGCTGTACCTGTCCTGGGAGTGTTTGATGGGGACAGTGTAGAGGGAGCTTTACTCTGTATCTAACCCCGTGCTGTACCTGTTCTGGGAGTGTTTGATGGGGACAGTGTAGAGGGAGCATTACTCTGTATCTACCCCCGTGCTGTACCTGTCCTGGGAGTGTTTGATGGGGCAGTGTAGAGGGAGCTTTACTCTGTATCTCACCCAGTGCTGTAACTGTCCTGGGAGTGTTTGATGGGGACAGTGTAGAGGGAGCTTTACTCTGTATCTAACCCCGTGCTGTACCTGTCCAGGGAGTGTTTGATGGGGACAATGTAGAGGAGCTTTACTCTGTATCTAACTCCGTGCTGTTCCTGTCCTGGGTGTAGTTGATGGGGACAGTGTAGAGGGAGCTTTACTCTATATCCAACCTTGTGCTGTACCTGTTCTGGGAGTGTTTGATGGGGACAGTGTAGAGGGAGCTTTGCTCTGTATCTAACCCCGTGCTGTACCTGTCCTGGGAGTGTTTGATGGGGACAGTGTAGATGGAGCTTTACTCTGTATCTAACCCCGTGCTGTACCTGTCCTGGGTGTAGTTGATGGGTACAGTGTAGAGGGACCTTTACTCTGTATCTAACCCCGTGCTGTACCTGTCCTGGGAGTGTTTGATGGGGACAATGTAGAGGGTGCTTTACTCTGTATCCAACTTCGTGCTGTCCCTGTTCTGGGAGTGTTTGATGCGGACAGTTTGAGGGAGCTTTACTCTTTATCTAACCCAGAGCTGTAACTGTCCTGGGATTGTTTGATGGGGTCAGTGTAGGGGGAGCTTTACTCTGTATCTAACCCCGTGCTGTACCTGTGCTGGGAGTGTTTGATGGGGACAGTGTAGAGGGTGCATTACTCTGTATCTAACCCCGTGCTGTACATGTCCTGGGATTGTTTGATGGGGTCAGTGTAGGGGGAGCTTTACTCTGTATCTAACCCCGTGCTGTACCTGTGCTGGGAATGTTTGATGGGGACAGTGTAGAGGGAGCATTACTCTGTATCGAACCCCGTGCTGTACCTATCCAGGGAGTGTTTGATGGGGACAATGTAGAGGGAGCTTTACTCTGTATCTAACTCCGTGCTGTACCTGTCCTGCGAGTGGTTGATGGGGGCAGTGTTGTGGGACCTTTACTCTGCATCTAACCCCGTGCTGTGCCTGTCCTGGGTTGTTTGATGGGGACAGTGTAGAGGGAGCTTTACTCTGTATCTAACCCCGTGCTGTATCTGTCCTGGGAGTGTTTGATGTGGACAGTGTAGAGGGAGCTTTACTCTGTGTCCAACCCTGTGCTGTACCTGTCCTGGGAGTGTTTGATGGGGACAGTGTAGAGGGAGCTTTACTCTGTATCTAACCCCGTGCAGTGCCTGTCCTGGGCGTGTTTGATGGGGACAGTGTAGACGGAGCTTTACTCTGTATCTAACCCCGTGCTGTACCTGTCCTGGGAGTGTTTGATGTGGACAGTGTAGAGGGAGCTTTATTCTGTATCTATGCCCGTGCTGTACCTGTCCAGGGAGTGTTTGATGGGGACAGTGTAGAGGGAGCTTTATTCTGAATCTACCCCCGTGCTGTACCTGTCCTGGGAGTGTTTGATGGGGACAGTGTAAAGGGAGCTTTACTTTGTATCTAACCCCGTGCTGTACCTGTCCTGGGAGTGTTTGATGGGGACAGTGTCGAGGGAGCTTTACTCTGTATCTAACCCCGTGCGGTACCTGTCCTGGGAGTGTTTGATGGGGACAGTGTAAAGGGAGCTTTACTTTGTATCTAACCCCGTGCTCTACCTGTCCTGGGAGTGTTTAATGGGGATAGTGTAGAGGGAGCTTCACTCTGTATCTAACCCCGTGCTGTACCTGTCCTGGGAGTGTTTGATGGGGACAGTGTCGAGGGAGCTTTACTCTGTATCTAACCTCGTGTGGTACCTGTCCTGGGAGTGTTTGATGGGGACAGTATAGAGGGAGCTTTTCTCTGTATCTAACCCCATGCTGTACCTGTCCTCGGAGTGTTGGATGGTGACCGTATAGAGGGAGCTTTACTCTGTATCTAACCCTGTGCTGTACCTGTTCTGGGAGTGTTAGATGGGGACAGTGTAGAGGGAGCTTTACTCTGTATCCAACCCTGTGCTGTACCTGTCCTGGGAGTGTTTGATGGGGACAGTGTAGAGGGAGCTTTACTCTGTATCTTCGTCCGTGTTGTTCCTGTCCTGGGTGTAGTTGATGGGGAAAGTGTAGAGTGACCTTTACTCTGTATCTAACCCCGTTCTGTACCTGTCCTGGGAGTGTTTGATGGGGACAATGTAGAGGGAGCTTTACTCTGTATCCAACCTCGTGCTGTACCTGTTCTGGGAGTGTTTGATGGGGACAGTGTAGAGGGAGCGTTACTCTGTATCTACCCCCGTGCTGTACCTGTCCTGGGAGTGTTTGATGGGGCAGTGTAGAGGGAGCTTTACTCTGTATCTAACCCAGTGCTGTAACTGTCCTGGGAGTGTTTGATGGGGACAGTGTAGAGGGTGCTTTACTCTGTATCTAACCCCGTGCTGTACCTGTCCAGGGAGTGTTTGATGGGGACAATGTAGAGGGAGCTTTACTCTGTATCTAACTCCGTGCTGTTCCTGTCCTGGGTGTAGTTGATGGGGACAGTGTAGAGGGAGCTTTACTCTATATCCAACCTTGTGCTGTACCTGTTCTGGGAGTGTTTGATGGGGACAGTGTAGAGGGAGCGTTACTCTGTATCTACCCCCGTGCTGTACCTGTCCTGGGAGTGTTTGATGGGGCAGTGTAGATGGAGCTTTACTCTGTATCTAAACCCGTGCTCTCCCTGTCCTGGGAATGTTTGATGGGGACAGTGTAGAGGGAGCTTTACTCTGTATCTCTCCCGTGCTGTCCCTGTCCAGGGAGTGTTTGATGGGGACAATGTAGAGGGACCTTTACTCTGTATCTCACCCCGTGCTGTACCTGTCCTGGGAGTGTTTGATGGGGACAGTGTAGAGGGAGATTTACTCTGTATCTATCCCTGTGCTGTACCTGTCCTGGGAGTGTTTGATGGGGACAGTGTAGAGGGAGCTTTACTCTGTATCTAACCCCGTGCTGTTCCTGTCCGGGGAGTGGTTGATGGGGACAGTGTTGAGGGACCTTTACTCTGCATCTAACCCCGTCTTTACCTGTCCTGGGAGTGTTTGATGGGGACAATGTAGAGGGTGCTTTACTCTGTATCCAACTTCGTGCTGTCCCTGTTCTGGGAGTGTTTGATGCGGACAGTTTGAGGGAGCTTTACTCTTTATCTAACCCAGTGCTGTAACTGTCCTGGGATTGTTTGATGGGGTCAGTGTAGGGGGAGCTTTACTCTGTATCGTATCTAACCCCGTGCTGTACCTGTGCTGGGAGTGTTTGATGGGGACAGTGTAGAGGGTGCATTACCCTGTATCTAACCCCGTGCTGTACATGTCCTGGGATTGTTTGATGGGGTCAGTGTAGGGGGAGCTCTACTCTGTATCTAACCCCGTGCCGTACCTGTGCTGGGAATGTTTGATGGGGACAGTGTAGAGGGAGCATTACTCTGTATCTAACCCCGTGCTGTACCTATCCAGGGAGTGTTTGATGGGTACAATGTGGAGGGAGCTTTACTCTGTATCTAACTCCGTGCTGTACCTGTCCTGGGAGTGATTGATGGGGGCAGTGTTGTGGGACCTTTACTCTGCATCTAACCCCGTGCTGTGCCTGTCCTGGGTTGTTTGATGGGGACAGTGTAGAGGGAGCTTTACTCTGAATCTAACCCCGTGCTGTATCTGTCCTGGGAGTGTTTGATGTGGACAGTGTAGAGGGAGCTTTACTCTGTATCCAACCCTGTGCTGTACCTGTCCTGGGAGTGTTTGATGGGGACAGTGTAGAGGGAGCTTTACTCTGTATCTTACTCCGTGTTGTTCCTGTCCTGGGTGTAGTTGATGGGGAAAGTGTAGAGGGACGTTTACTCTGTAACTAACCCCGTTCTGTACCTGTCCTGGGAGTGTTAAATGGGGACAGTGTTGAGGGACCTTTACTCTGTATCTAACCCCGTACTGTGCCTGTCCTGGGATTGTTTGATTGGGACAGTGTAGGGGGAGCTTTACTCTGTATCTTACCCCGTTCTGTACCTGTCCTGGGAGTGTTTGATGGGGACAATGTAGAGGGAGCTTTACTCTATCTCACCCCGTGCTGTTCCTGTCCTGGGAGTGGTTGTTGGGGACAGTGTAGAGGGACCTTTATTCTGTATCTACCCCCGTGCTGTACCTGTCCTGGGAGTGTTTGATGGGGACAGTGTAGAGGGAGCTTTCCTCTGTATCTAACCCCGTGCTGTACCTGTCCAGGGAGTGTTTGATGGGGACAATGTAGAGGGAGCTTTCCTCTGTATCAACCCCGTGCTGTACCTGTCCAGGGAGTGTTTGATGGGGACAATGTAGAGGGACCTTTACTCTGTATCTCACCCCGTGCTGTACCTGTCCTGGGAGTGTTTGATGGGGACAGTGTAGAGGGAGATTTACTCTGTATCCAACTTCGTGCTGTCCCTGTTCTGGGAGTGTTTGATGCGGACAGTTTGAGGGAGCTTTACTCTTTATCTAACCCAGTGCTGTAACTGTCCTGGGATTGTTTGATGGGGACAGTGTAGAGGGAGCTTTACTCTGTATCTAACCCCGTGCTGTTCCTGTCCTGGGAGTGGTTGATGGGGACAGTGTAGAGGGTGCATTACTCTGTATCTAACCCCGTGCTGTACATGTCCTGGGATTGTTTGATGGGGTCAGTGTAGGGGGAGCTCTACTCTGTATCTAACCCCGTGCCGTACCTGTGCTGGGAATGTTTGATGGGGACAGTGTAGAGGGAGCATTACTCTGTATCTAACCCCGTGCTGTACCTATCCAGGGAGTGTTTGATGGGGACAATGTAGAGGGAGCTTTACTCTGTATCTAACTCCGTGCTGTACCTGTCCTGGGAGTGATTGATGGGGGCAGTGTTGTGGGACCTTTACTCTGCATCTAATCCCGTGCTGTGCCTGTCCTGGGTTGTTTGATGGGGACAGTGTAGAGGGAGCTTTACTCTGTATCTAACCCCGTGCTGTATCTGTCCTGGGAGTGTTTGATGTGGACAGTGTAGAGGGAGCTTTACTCTGTATCCAACCCTGTGCTGTACCTGTCCTGGGAGTGTTTGATGGGGACAGTGTAGAGGGAGCTTTACTCTGTATCTTACTCCGTGTTGTTCCTGTCCTGGGTGTAGTTGATGGGGAAAGTGTAGAGGGACGTTTACTCTGTAACTAACCCCGTTCTGTACCTGTCCTGGGAGTGATAAATGGGGACAGTGTTGAGGGACCTTTACTCTGTATCTAACCCCGTGCTGTGCCTGTCCTGGGATTGTTTGATTGGGACAGTGTAGGGGGAGCTTTACTCTGTATCTTACCCCGTTCTGTACCTGTCCTGGGAGTGTTTGATGGGGACAATGTAGAGGGAGCTTTACTCTATCTCACCCCGTGCTGTTCCTGTCCTGGGAGTGGTTGTTGGGGACAGTGTAGAGGGACCTTTATTCTGTATCTACCCCCGTGCTGTACCTGTCCTGGGAGTGTTTGATGGGGACAGTGTAGAGGGAGCTTTCCTCTGTATCTAACCCCGTGCTGTACCTGTCCAGGGAGTGTTTGATGGGGACAATGTAGAGGGAGCTTTCCTCTGTATCTAACCCCGTGCTGTACCTGTCCTGGGAGTGTTTGATGGGGACAGTGTAGAGGGAGCTTTCCTCTGTATCTAACCCCGTGCCGTGCCTGTCCAGGGTTGTTTGATGGGGACAGTGTAGAGGGAGCTTTACTCTGTATCTAACCCCGTGCTGAACCTGTCCTGGGAGTGTTTGATGGGGACAGTGTAGAGGGAGCTTTACTCTGTATCTAACTCCGTGCTGTTCCTGTCCTGGGTGTAGTTGATGGGGACAGTGTAGAGGGACCTTTACTCTGTATCTAACCCCGTTCTGTACCTGTCCTGGGAGTGTTTAATGGGGAAAGTGTTGAGGGACCTTTACTCTGTATCTAACCCCGTGCTGAACCTGTCCTGGGAGTGTTTGATAGGGACAGTGTAGAGGGAGCTTTACTCTGTATCTAACCCCGTTCTGTACCTGTCCTGGGAGTGTTTGATGGGGACAATGTAGAGGGAGCTTTACTCTGGATCTGACCCCGTGCTGTTCCTGTCCTAGGAGTGGTTGATGGGGGCAGTGTAGAGGGACCTTTACTCTGTATCTAACCCCGTGCTGTACCTGTCCTGGGAGTGTTTGATGGGGACAGTGTAGAGGGAGCTTTACTCTGTATCTATCCCCGTGCTGTACCTATCCAGGGAGTGTTTGATGGGGACAGTGTAGAGGGAGCTTTTCTCTGTCTCTAAACCTGTGCTGAACCTGTCCTGGCAGTGTTTGATGGGGACAGTGTAGAGGGAGCTTTACTCTGTATCCAACCCTGTGCTGTACCTGTCCTGGGAGTGTTTGATGGGGACAGTGTAGAGGGAGCTTTACTCTGTATCTAACTCCGTGCTGTTCCTGTCCTGGGTGTAGTTGATGGGGACAGTGTAGAGGGACCTTTACTCTGTATCTAACCCCGTTCTGTACCTGTCCTGGGAGTGTTTAATGGGGAAAGTGTTGAGGGACCTTTACTCTGTATCTAACCCCGTGCTGAACCTGTCCTGGGAGTGTTTGATGGGGACAGAGTAGAGGGAGCTTTACTCTGTATCTAACCCCGTGCTGTTCCTGTCCTGGGTGTAGTTGATGGGGACAGTGTAGAGGGACCTTTACTCTGTATCTAACCCCGTTCTGTACCTGTCCTGGGAGTGTTTGATGGGGACAATGTAGAGGGAGCTTTTCTCTGTATCCAACTTCGTGCTGTCCCTGTTCTGGGAGTGTTTGATGGGGACAGTTTCAGGGAGCTTTACTCTTTATCTAACCCCGTGCTGTACCTGTGCTGGGAATGTTTGATGGGGACAGTGTAGAGGGTGCATTACTCTGTATCTAACCCCGTGCTGTACATGTCCTGGGATTGTTTGATGGGGTCAGTGTAGGGGGAGCTTTACTCTGTATCTAACCCCGTGCTGTACCTGTGCTGGGAATGTTTGATGGGGACAGTGTAGAGGGAGCATTACTCTGTATCTAACCCCGTGCTGTACCTATCCAGGGAGTGTTTGATGGGGACAATGTAGAGGGAGCTTTACTCTGTATCTAACTCCGTGCTGTACCTGTCCTGGGAGTGGTTGATGGGGGCAGTGTTGTGGGACCTTTACTCTGCATCTAACCCCGTGCTGTGCCTGTCCTGGGTTGTTTGATGGGGACAGTGTAGAGGGAGCTTTACTCTGTATCTAACCCCGTGCTGTATCTGTCCTGGGAGTGTTTGATGGGGACAGTGTTGAGGGAGCTTTACTCTGTATCCAACCCTGTGCTGTACCTGTCCTGGGAGTGTTTGATGGGGACAGTGTAGAGGGAGCTTTACTCTGTATCTTACTCCGTGCTGTACCTGTCCTGGGAGTGTTTGATGTGGACAGTGTAGAGCGAGCTTTACTCTGTATCCAACCCTGTGCTGTGCCTGTCCTGGGATTGTTTGATTGGGACAGTGTAGGGGGAGCTTTACTCTGTATCTAACCTCGTTCTGTACCTGTCCTGGGAGTGTTTGATGGGGACAATGTAGAGGGAGCTTTACTCTATCTCACCCCGTGCTGTTCCTGTCCTGGGAGCGGTTGTTGGGGACAGTGTAGAGGGACCTTTATTCTGTATCTACCCCCGTGCTGTACCTGTCCTGGCAGTGTTTGATGGGGACAGTTTAGAGGGAGCTTTCCTCTGTATCTAACCCCGTGCTGTACCTGTCCAGGGAGTGTTTGATGGGGACAATGTAGAGGGAGCTTTACTCTGTATCTAACTCCGTGCTGTTCCTGTCCTGGGTGTAGTTGATGGGGACAGTGTTGAGGGACCTTTACTCTGCATCAAACCCCGTGCTGTGCCTGTCCTAGGAGTGGTTGATGGGGGCAGTGTAGAGGGAGCTTTACTCTGTATCTAACCCCGTGCTGTACCTGTCCTGGGAGTGTTTGATGGGGACAATGTAGAGGGAGCTTTACTCTGTATCTCACCCCGTGCTGATCCTGTCCGGGGAGTGGTTGATGGGGACAGTGGAGAGGGACCTTTACTCTGTATCTAACCCCGTGCCGTAGCTGTCCTGGGAGTGGTTGATGGGGACAGTGTTGAGGGACCTTTACTCTGCATCTAACCCCGTGCTGTGCCTGTCCTGGGATTGTTTGATGGGGACAGTGTAGGGGGAGCTTTACTCTGTATCTAACCCATTGCTGTAACTGTCCTGGGAGTGGTTAATGGGGACAGTGTAGAGGGAGCGTTACTCTGTATCTACCCCCGTGCTGTACCTGTCCTGGGAGTGTTTGATGGGGACAATGTTGAGGGACCTTTGCTTTGCATCTAACCCCGTGCTGTGCCTGTCCAGGGTTGTTGGATGGGGACAGTGGAGAGGGAGCTTTACTCTGTATCTAACCCCGTGCTGAACCTGTCCTGAGAGTGTTTGATGGGGACAGTGTAGAGGGAGCTTTACTCTGTATCTAACTCCGTGCTGTTCCTGTCCTGGGTGTAGTTGATGGGGACAGTGTAGAGGGACCTTTACTCTGTATCTAACCCCGTTCTGTACCTGTCCTGGGAGTGTTTGATGGGGACAATGTAGAGGGTGCTTTACTCTGTATCCAACTTTGTGCTGTCCCATTTCTGGGAGTGTTTGATGGGGACAGTTTGAGGGAGCTTTACTCTTTATCTAACCCAGTGCTGTAACTGTCCTGGGATTGTTTGATGGGGTCAGTGTAGGGGGAGCTTTACTGTGTATCTAACCCGGGCTGTACCTGTGCTGGGAGTGTTTGATGGGGACAGTGTAGAGGGTGCATTACTCTGTATCTAACCCCGTGCTGTACCTATCCAGGGAGTGTTTAATGGGGAAAGTGTTGAGGGACCTTTACTCTGTATCTAACCCCGTGCTGAACCTGTCCTGGGAGTGTTTGATGGGGTCAGTGTAGGGGGAGCTTTACTCTGTATCTAACCCCGTGCTGTACCTGTGCTGGGAAAGTTTGATGGGGACAGTGTAGAGGGAGCATTACTCTGTATCTAACCCCGTGCTGTACCTATCCAGGGAGTGTTTGATGGGGACAGTGTAGAGGGACCTTTACTCTGTATCTAACCCCGTTCTGTACCTGTCCTGGGAGTGTTTGATGGGGACAATGTAGAGGGAGCTTTTCTCTGTATCCAACTTCGTGCTGTCCCTGTTCTGGGAGTGTTTGATGGGGACAGTTTCAGGGAGCTTTACTCTTTATCTAACCCCGTGCTGTACCTGTGCTGGGAATGTTTGATGGGGACAGTGTAGAGGGTGCATTACTCTGTATCTAACCCCGTGCTGTACATGTCCTGGGATTGTTTGATGGGGTCAGTGTAGGGGGAGCTTTACTCTGTATCTAACCCCGTGCTGTACCTGTGCTGGGAATGTTTGATGGGGACAGTGTAGAGGGAGCATTACTCTGTATCTAACCCCGTGCTGTACCTATCCAGGGAGTGTTTGATGGGGACAATGTAGAGGGAGCTTTACTCTGTATCTAACTCCGTGCTGTACCTGTCCTGGGAGTGGTTGATGGGGGCAGTGTTGTGGGACCTTTACTCTGCATCTAACCCCGTGCTGTGCCTGTCCTGGGTTGTTTGATGGGGACAGTGTAGAGGGAGCTTTACTCTGTATCTAACCCCGTGCTGTATCTGTCCTGGGAGTGTTTGATGGGGACAGTGTTGAGGGAGCTTTACTCTGTATCCAACCCTGTGCTGTACCTGTCCTGGGAGTGTTTGATGGGGACAGTGTAGAGGGAGCTTTACTCTGTATCTTACTCCGTGCTGTACCTGTCCTGGGAGTGTTTGATGTGGACAGTGTAGAGCGAGCTTTACTCTGTATCCAACCCTGTGCTGTGCCTGTCCTGGGATTGTTTGATTGGGACAGTGTAGGGGGAGCTTTACTCTGTATCTAACCTCGTTCTGTACCTGTCCTGGGAGTGTTTGATGGGGACAATGTAGAGGGAGCTTTACTCTATCTCACCCCGTGCTGTTCCTGTCCTGGGAGCGGTTGTTGGGGACAGTGTAGAGGGACCTTTATTCTGTATCTACCCCCGTGCTGTACCTGTCCTGGCAGTGTTTGATGGGGACAGTTTAGAGGGAGCTTTCCTCTGTATCTAACCCCGTGCTGTACCTGTCCAGGGAGTGTTTGATGGGGACAATGTAGAGGGAGCTTTACTCTGTATCTAACTCCGTGCTGTTCCTGTCCTGGGTGTAGTTGATGGGGACAGTGTTGAGGGACCTTTACTCTGCATCAAACCCCGTGCTGTGCCTGTCCTAGGAGTGGTTGATGGGGGCAGTGTAGAGGGAGCTTTACTCTGTATCTAACCCCGTGCTGTACCTGTCCTGGGAGTGTTTGATGGGGACAATGTAGAGGGAGCTTTACTCTGTATCTCACCCCGTGCTGATCCTGTCCGGGGAGTGGTTGATGGGGACAGTGGAGAGGGACCTTTACTCTGTATCTAACCCCGTGCCGTAGCTGTCCTGGGAGTGGTTGATGGGGACAGTGTTGAGGGACCTTTACTCTGCATCTAACCCCGTGCTGTGCCTGTCCTGGGATTGTTTGATGGGGACAGTGTAGGGGGAGCTTTACTCTGTATCTAACCCATTGCTGTAACTGTCCTGGGAGTGGTTAATGGGGACAGTGTAGAGGGAGCGTTACTCTGTATCTACCCCCGTGCTGTACCTGTCCTGGGAGTGTTTGATGGGGACAATGTTGAGGGACCTTTGCTTTGCATCTAACCCCGTGCTGTGCCTGTCCAGGGTTGTTGGATGGGGACAGTGTAGAGGGAGCTTTACTCTGTATCTAACCCCGTGCTGAACCTGTCCTGAGAGTGTTTGATGGGGACAGTGTAGAGGGAGCTTTACTCTGTATCTAACTCCGTGCTGTTCCTGTCCTGGGTGTAGTTGATGGGGACAGTGTAGAGGGACCTTTACTCTGTATCTAACCCCGTTCTGTACCTGTCCTGGGAGTGTTTGATGGGGACAATGTAGAGGGTGCTTTACTCTGTATCCAACTTTGTGCTGTCCCATTTCTGGGAGTGTTTGATGGGGACAGTTTGAGGGAGCTTTACTCTTTATCTAACCCAGTGCTGTAACTGTCCTGGGATTGTTTGATGGGGTCAGTGTAGGGGGAGCTTTACTGTGTATCTAACCCGGGCTGTACCTGTGCTGGGAGTGTTTGATGGGGACAGTGTAGAGGGTGCATTACTCTGTATCTAACCCCGTGCTGTACCTATCCAGGGAGTGTTTAATGGGGAAAGTGTTGAGGGACCTTTACTCTGTATCTAACCCCGTGCTGAACCTGTCCTGGGAGTGTTTGATGGGGTCAGTGTAGGGGGAGCTTTACTCTGTATCTAACCCCGTGCTGTACCTGTGCTGGGAAAGTTTGATGGGGACAGTGTAGAGGGAGCATTACTCTGTATCTAACCCCGTGCTGTACCTATCCAGGGAGTGTTTGATGGGGACAATGTAGAGGGAGCCTTACTCTGTACCTAACTCCGTGCTGTACCTGTCCTGGGAGTGTTTGATGGGGGCAGTGTTGAGGGACCTTTACTCTGCATCTAACCCCGTGCTGTGCCTGTCCTGGGTTGTTTGATGGGGACAGTGTAGAGGAAGCTTTACTCTGTATCTTACCCCGGGCTGTATCTGTCCTGGGAGTGTTTGATGGGGACAGTGTAGAGGGAGCTTTTCTCTGTCTCTAAACCTGTGCTGAACCTGTCCTGGCAGTGTTTGATGGGGACAGTGTAGAGGGAGCTTTACTCTGTATCCAACCCTGTGCTGTAACTGTCCTGGGAGTGTTTGATGGGGACAGTGTAGAGGGAGCTTTACTCTGTATCTTACTCCGTGTTGTTCCTGTCCTGGGTGTAATTGATGGGGAAAGTGTAGAGGGACCTTTACTCTGTAACTAACCCCGTTCTGTACCTGTCCTGGGAGTGTTTAATGGGGACAGTGTTGAGGGACCTTTGCTCTGTATCTAACCCCGTGCTGTGCCTGTCCTGTGATTGTTTGATTGGGACAGTGTAAGGGGAGCTTTACTCTGTACCTATCCCCGTGCTGTACCTGTCCAGGGAGTGTTTGATGGGGACAATTTAGAGGGAGCTTTACTCTGTATCTAACCCCGTGCTGTACCTGTCCAGGGAGTGTTTGATGGGGACAATGTAGAGGGAGCTTTACTCTGTATCTAACTCCGTGCTGTTCCTGTCCTGGGTGTAGTTGATGGGGACAGTGTAGAGGGACCTTTACTCTGTATCTAACCCCGTTCTGTACCTGTCCTGGGAGTGTTTGATGGGGACAATGTAGAGGGAGCTTTACTCTGTATCCAACCTCGTGCTGTACCTGTTCTGGGAGTGTTTGATGGGGACAGTGTAGAGGGAGCGTTACTCTGTATCTACCCCCGTGCTGTACCTGTCCTGGGAGTGTTTGATGGGGCAGTGTAGAGGGAGCTTTACTCTGTATCTAACGCCGTGCCGTGCCTGTCCTGGGATTGTTTGATGGGGTCAGTGTAGGGGAGCTTTACTCTGTATCTAACCCCGTGCTGTACCTGTCCAGGGAGTGTTTGATGGGGACAATGTAGAGGGAGCTTTACTCTGTATCTAACTCCGTGCTGTTCCTGTCCTGGGTGTAGTTGATGGGGACAGTGTAGAGGGAGCTTTACTCTATATCCAACCTTGTGCTGTACCTGTTCTGGGAGTGTTTGATGGGGACAGTGTAGAGGGAGCGTTACTCTGTATCTACCCCCGTGCTGTACCTGTCCTGGGAGTGTTTGATGGGGCAGTGTAGATGGAGCTTTACTCTGTATCTAAACCCGTGCTCTCCCTGTCCTGGGAATGTTTGATGGGGACAGTGTAGAGGGAGCTTTACTCTGTATCTCTCCCGTGCTGTCCCTGTCCAGGGAGTGTTTGATGGGGACAATGTAGAGGGACCTTTACTCTGTATCTCACCCCGTGCTGTACCTGTCCTGGGAGTGTTTGATGGGGACAGTGTAGAGGGAGATTTACTCTGTATCTATCCCTGTGCTGTACCTGTCCTGGGAGTGTTTGATGGGGACAGTGTAGAGGGAGCTTTACTCTGTATCTAACCCCGTGCTGTTCCTGTCCGGGGAGTGGTTGATGGGGACAGTGTTGAGGGACCTTTACTCTGCATCTAACCCCGTCTTTACCTGTCCTGGGAGTGTTTGATGGGGACAATGTAGAGGGTGCTTTACTCTGTATCCAACTTCGTGCTGTCCCTGTTCTGGGAGTGTTTGATGCGGACAGTTTGAGGGAGCTTTACTCTTTATCTAACCCAGTGCTGTAACTGTCCTGGGATTGTTTGATGGGGTCAGTGTAGGGGGAGCTTTACTCTGTATCGTATCTAACCCCGTGCTGTACCTGTGCTGGGAGTGTTTGATGGGGACAGTGTAGAGGGTGCATTACCCTGTATCTAACCCCGTGCTGTACATGTCCTGGGATTGTTTGATGGGGTCAGTGTAGGGGGAGCTCTACTCTGTATCTAACCCCGTGCCGTACCTGTGCTGGGAATGTTTGATGGGGACAGTGTAGAGGGAGCATTACTCTGTATCTAACCCCGTGCTGTACCTATCCAGGGAGTGTTTGATGGGTACAATGTGGAGGGAGCTTTACTCTGTATCTAAGTCCGTGCTGTACCTGTCCTGGGAGTGATTGATGGGGGCAGTGTTGTGGGACCTTTACTCTGCATCTAACCCCGTGCTGTGCCTGTCCTGGGTTGTTTGATGGGGACAGTGTAGAGGGAGCTTTACTCTGAATCTAACCCCGTGCTGTATCTGTCCTGGGAGTGTTTGATGTGGACAGTGTAGAGGGAGCTTTACTCTGTATCCAACCCTGTGCTGTACCTGTCCTGGGAGTGTTTGATGGGGACAGTGTAGAGGGAGCTTTACTCTGTATCTTACTCCGTGTTGTTCCTGTCCTGGGTGTAGTTGATGGGGAAAGTGTAGAGGGACGTTTACTCTGTAACTAACCCCGTTCTGTACCTGTCCTGGGAGTGTTAAATGGGGACAGTGTTGAGGGACCTTTACTCTGTATCTAACCCCGTACTGTGCCTGTCCTGGGATTGTTTGATTGGGACAGTGTAGGGGGAGCTTTACTCTGTATCTTACCCCGTTCTGTACCTGTCCTGGGAGTGTTTGATGGGGACAATGTAGAGGGAGCTTTACTCTATCTCACCCCGTGCTGTTCCTGTCCTGGGAGTGGTTGTTGGGGACAGTGTAGAGGGACCTTTATTCTGTATCTACCCCCGTGCTGTACCTGTCCTGGGAGTGTTTGATGGGGACAGTGTAGAGGGAGCTTTCCTCTGTATCTAACCCCGTGCTGTACCTGTCCAGGGAGTGTTTGATGGGGACAATGTAGAGGGAGCTTTCCTCTGTATCAACCCCGTGCTGTACCTGTCCAGGGAGTGTTTGATGGGGACAATGTAGAGGGACCTTTACTCTGTATCTCACCCCGTGCTGTACCTGTCCTGGGAGTGTTTGATGGGGACAGTGTAGAGGGAGATTTACTCTGTATCCAACTTCGTGCTGTCCCTGTTCTGGGAGTGTTTGATGCGGACAGTTTGAGGGAGCTTTACTCTTTATCTAACCCAGTGCTGTAACTGTCCTGGGATTGTTTGATGGGGACAGTGTAGAGGGAGCTTTACTCTGTATCTAACCCCGTGCTGTTCCTGTCCTGGGAGTGGTTGATGGGGACAGTGTAGAGGGTGCATTACTCTGTATCTAACCCCGTGCTGTACATGTCCTGGGATTGTTTGATGGGGTCAGTGTAGGGGGAGCTCTACTCTGTATCTAACCCCGTGCCGTACCTGTGCTGGGAATGTTTGATGGGGACAGTGTAGAGGGAGCATTACTCTGTATCTAACCCCGTGCTGTACCTATCCAGGGAGTGTTTGATGGGGACAATGTAGAGGGAGCTTTACTCTGTATCTAACTCCGTGCTGTACCTGTCCTGGGAGTGATTGATGGGGGCAGTGTTGTGGGACCTTTACTCTGCATCTAACCCCGTGCTGTGCCTGTCCTGGGTTGTTTGATGGGGACAGTGTAGAGGGAGCTTTACTCTGTATCTAACCCCGTGCTGTATCTGTCCTGGGAGTGTTTGATGTGGACAGTGTAGAGGGAGCTTTACTCTGTATCCAACCCTGTGCTGTACCTGTCCTGGGAGTGTTTGATGGGGACAGTGTAGAGGGAGCTTTACTCTGTATCTTACTCCGTGTTGTTCCTGTCCTGGGTGTAGTTGATGGGGAAAGTGTAGAGGGACGTTTACTCTGTAACTAACCCCGTTCTGTACCTGTCCTGGGAGTGATAAATGGGGACAGTGTTGAGGGACCTTTACTCTGTATCTAACCCCGTGCTGTGCCTGTCCTGGGATTGTTTGATTGGGACAGTGTAGGGGGAGCTTTACTCTGTATCTTACCCCGTTCTGTACCTGTCCTGGGAGTGTTTGATGGGGACAATGTAGAGGGAGCTTTACTCTATCTCACCCCGTGCTGTTCCTGTCCTGGGAGTGGTTGTTGGGGACAGTGTAGAGGGACCTTTATTCTGTATCTACCCCCGTGCTGTACCTGTCCTGGGAGTGTTTGATGGGGACAGTGTAGAGGGAGCTTTCCTCTGTATCTAACCCCGTGCTGTACCTGTCCAGGGAGTGTTTGATGGGGACAATGTAGAGGGAGCTTTCCTCTGTATCTAACCCCGTGCTGTACCTGTCCTGGGAGTGTTTGATGGGGACAGTGTAGAGGGAGCTTTCCTCTGTATCTAACCCCGTGCCGTGCCTGTCCAGGGTTGTTTGATGGGGACAGTGTAGAGGGAGCTTTACTCTGTATCTAACCCCGTGCTGAACCTGTCCTGGGAGTGTTTGATGGGGACAGTGTAGAGGGAGCTTTACTCTGTATCTAACTCCGTGCTGTTCCTGTCCTGGGTGTAGTTGATGGGGACAGTGTAGAGGGACCTTTACTCTGTATCTAACCCCGTTCTGTACCTGTCCTGGGAGTGTTTAATGGGGAAAGTGTTGAGGGACCTTTACTCTGTATCTAACCCCGTGCTGAACCTGTCCTGGGAGTGTTTGATAGGGACAGTGTAGAGGGAGCTTTACTCTGTATCTAACCCCGTTCTGTACCTGTCCTGGGAGTGTTTGATGGGGACAATGTAGAGGGAGCTTTACTCTGGATCTGACCCCGTGCTGTTCCTGTCCTAGGAGTGGTTGATGGGGGCAGTGTAGAGGGACCTTTACTCTGTATCTAACCCCGTGCTGTACCTGTCCTGGGAGTGTTTGATGGGGACAGTGTAGAGGGAGCTTTACTCTGTATCTATCCCCGTGCTGTACCTATCCAGGGAGTGTTTGATGGGGACAGTGTAGAGGGAGCTTTTCTCTGTCTCTAAACCTGTGCTGAACCTGTCCTGGCAGTGTTTGATGGGGACAGTGTAGAGGGAGCTTTACTCTGTATCTAACTCCGTGCTGTTCCTGTCCTGGGTGTAGTTGATGGGGACAGTGTAGAGGGACCTTTACTCTGTATCTAACCCCGTTCTGTACCTGTCCTGGGAGTGTTTAATGGGGAAAGTGTTGAGGGACCTTTACTCTGTATCTAACCCCGTGCTGAACCTGTCCTGGGAGTGTTTGATGGGGACAGAGTAGAGGGAGCTTTACTCTGTATCTAACCCCGTGCTGTTCCTGTCCTGGGTGTAGTTGATGGGGACAGTGTAGAGGGACCTTTACTCTGTATCTAACCCCGTTCTGTACCTGTCCTGGGAGTGTTTGATGGGGACAATGTAGAGGGAGCTTTTCTCTGTATCCAACTTCGTGCTGTCCCTGTTCTGGGAGTGTTTGATGGGGACAGTTTCAGGGAGCTTTACTCTTTATCTAACCCCGTGCTGTACCTGTGCTGGGAATGTTTGATGGGGACAGTGTAGAGGGTGCATTACTCTGTATCTAACCCCGTGCTGTACATGTCCTGGGATTGTTTGATGGGGTCAGTGTAGGGGGAGCTTTACTCTGTATCTAACCCCGTGCTGTACCTGTGCTGGGAATGTTTGATGGGGACAGTGTAGAGGGAGCATTACTCTGTATCTAACCCCGTGCTGTACCTATCCAGGGAGTGTTTGATGGGGACAATGTAGAGGGAGCTTTACTCTGTATCTAACTCCGTGCTGTACCTGTCCTGGGAGTGGTTGATGGGGGCAGTGTTGTGGGACCTTTACTCTGCATCTAACCCCGTGCTGTGCCTGTCCTGGGTTGTTTGATGGGGACAGTGTAGAGGGAGCTTTACTCTGTATCTAACCCCGTGCTGTATCTGTCCTGGGAGTGTTTGATGGGGACAGTGTTGAGGGAGCTTTACTCTGTATCCAACCCTGTGCTGTACCTGTCCTGGGAGTGTTTGATGGGGACAGTGTAGAGGGAGCTTTACTCTGTATCTTACTCCGTGCTGTACCTGTCCTGGGAGTGTTTGATGTGGACAGTGTAGAGCGAGCTTTACTCTGTATCCAACCCTGTGCTGTGCCTGTCCTGGGATTGTTTGATTGGGACAGTGTAGGGGGAGCTTTACTCTGTATCTAACCCCGTTCTGTACCTGTCCTGGGAGTGTTTGATGGGGACAATGTAGAGGGAGCTTTACTCTATCTCACCCCGTGCTGTTCCTGTCCTGGGAGCGGTTGTTGGGGACAGTGTAGAGGGACCTTTATTCTGTATCTACCCCCGTGCTGTACCTGTCCTGGCAGTGTTTGATGGGGACAGTTTGGAGGGAGCTTTCCTCTGTATCTAACCCCGTGCTGTACCTGTCCAGGGAGTGTTTGATGGGGACAATGTAGAGGGAGCTTTACTCTGTATCTAACTCCGTGCTGTTCCTGTCCTGGGTGTAGTTGATGGGGACAGTGTTGAGGGACCTTTACTCTGCATCAAACCCCGTGCTGTGCCTGTCCTAGGAGTGGTTGATGGGGGCAGTGTAGAGGGAGCTTTACTCTGTATCTAACCCCGTGCTGTACCTGTCCTGGGAGTGTTTGATGGGGACAATGTAGAGGGAGCTTTACTCTGTATCTCACCCCGTGCTGATCCTGTCCGGGGAGTGGTTGATGGGGACAGTGGAGAGGGACCTTTACTCTGTATCTAACCCCGTGCCGTAGCTGTCCTGGGAGTGGTTGATGGGGACAGTGTTGAGGGACCTTTACTCTGCATCTAACCCCGTGCTGTGCCTGTCCTGGGATTGTTTGATGGGGACAGTGTAGGGGGAGCTTTACTCTGTATCTAACCCATTGCTGTAACTGTCCTGGGAGTGGTTAATGGGGACAGTGTAGAGGGAGCGTTACTCTGTATCTACCCCCGTGCTGTACCTGTCCTGGGAGTGTTTGATGGGGACAATGTTGAGGGACCTTTGCTTTGCATCTAACCCCGTGCTGTGCCTGTCCAGGGTTGTTGGATGGGGACAGTGTAGAGGGAGCTTTACTCTGTATCTAACCCCGTGCTGAACCTGTCCTGAGAGTGTTTGATGGGGACAGTGTAGAGGGAGCTTTACTCTGTATCTAACTCCGTGCTGTTCCTGTCCTGGGTGTAGTTGATGGGGACAGTGTAGAGGGACCTTTACTCTGTATCTAACCCCGTTCTGTACCTGTCCTGGGAGTGTTTGATGGGGACAATGTAGAGGGTGCTTTACTCTGTATCCAACTTTGTGCTGTCCCTGTTCTGGGAGTGTTTGATGGGGACAGTTTGAGGGAGCTTTACTCTTTATCTAACCCAGTGCTGTAACTGTCCTGGGATTGTTTGATGGGGTCAGTGTAGGGGGAGCTTTACTGTGTATCTAACCCGGGCTGTACCTGTGCTGGGAGTGTTTGATGGGGACAGTGTAGAGGGTGCATTACTCTGTATCTAACCCCGTGCTGTACCTATCCAGGGAGTGTTTAATGGGGAAAGTGTTGAGGGACCTTTACTCTGTATCTAACCCCGTGCTGAACCTGTCCTGGGAGTGTTTGATGGGGTCAGTGTAGGGGGAGCTTTACTCTGTATCTAACCCCGTGCTGTACCTGTGCTGGGAAAGTTTGATGGGGACAGTGTAGAGGGAGCATTACTCTGTATCTAACCCCGTGCTGTACCTATCCAGGGAGTGTTTGATGGGGACAATGTAGAGGGAGCTTTACTCTGTACCTAACTCCGTGCTGTACCTGTCCTGGGAGTGTTTGATGGGGGCAGTGTTGAGGGACCTTTACTCTGCATCTAACCCCGTGCTGTGCCTGTCCTGGGTTGTTTGATGGGGACAGTGTAGAGGAAGCTTTACTCTGTATCTTACCCCGGGCTGTATCTGTCCTGGGAGTGTTTGATGGGGACAGTGTAGAGGGAGCTTTTCTCTGTCTCTAAACCTGTGCTGAACCTGTCCTGGCAGTGTTTGATGGGGACAGTGTAGAGGGAGCTTTACTCTGTATCCAACCCTGTGCTGTAACTGTCCTGGGAGTGTTTGATGGGGACAGTGTAGAGGGAGCTTTACTCTGTATCTTACTCCGTGTTGTTCCTGTCCTGGGTGTAATTGATGGGGAAAGTGTAGAGGGACCTTTACTCTGTAACTAACCCCGTTCTGTACCTGTCCTGGGAGTGTTTAATGGGGACCGTGTTGAGGGACCTTTGCTCTGTATCTAACCCCGTGCTGTGCCTGTCCTGTGATTGTTTGATTGGGACAGTGTAAGGGGAGCTTTACTCTGTACCTATCCCCGTGCTGTACCTGTCCAGGGAGTGTTTGATGGGGACAATGTAGAGGGAGCTTTACTCTGTATCTAACCCCGTGCTGTACCTGTCCAGGGAGTGTTTGATGGGGACAATGTAGAGGGAGCTTTACTCTGTATCTAACTCCGTGCTGTTCCTGTCCTGGGTGTAGTTGATGGGGACAGTGTAGAGGGACCTTTACTCTGTATCTAACCCCGTTCTGTACCTGTCCTGGGAGTGTTTGATGGGGACAATGTAGCGGGAGCTTTACTCTGTATCCAACCTCGTGCTGTACCTGTTCTGGGAGTGTTTGATGGGGACAGTGTAGAGGGAGCGTTACTCTGTATCTACCCCCGTGCTGTACCTGTCCTGGGAGTGTTTGATGGGGCAGTGTAGAGGGAGCTTTACTCTGTATCTAACGCCGTGCCGTGCCTGTCCTGGGATTGTTTGATGGGGTCAGTGTAGGGGAGCTTTACTCTGTATCTAACCCCGTGCTGTACCTGTCCTGGGAGTGTTTGATGGGGACAGTGTAGAGGGAGCTTTACTCTGTATCTATCCCCGTGCTGTACCTGTCCAGGGAGTGTTTGATGGGGACAATGTAGAGGGACCTTTACTCTGTATCTCACCCCGTGCTGTTCCTGTCCTGGGAGTGTTTGATGGGGACCATGTAGAGGGAGCTTTACTCTGTATCTAACTCCGTGCTGTTCCTGTCCTGGGTGTAGTTGATGGGGACAGTGTAGAGGGACCTTTACTCTGTATCTAACCCCGTGCTGTACCTGTCCTGGGAGTGTTTGATGGGGACAATGTAGAGGGTGCTTTACTCTGTATCCAACTTCGTGCTGTCCCTGTTCTGGGAGTGTTTGATGGGGACAGTTTGAGGGAGCTTTACTCTTTTTCTAACCCAGTGCTGTACCTGTCCTGGGAGTGTTTGATGGGGACAGTGTTGAGGGACCTTTACTCTGCATCTAACCCCGTGCTGTGCCTGTCCAGGGTTGTTTGATGGGGACAGTGTAGAGGGAGCTTTACTCTGTATCTAACCCCGTGCTGAACCTGTCCTGGGAGTGTTTGATGGGGACAGTGTAGAGGGAGCTTTACTCTGTATCTAACTCCGTGCTGTTCCTGTCCTGGGTGTAGTTGATGGGGACAGTGTAGAGGGACCTTTACTCTGTATCTAACCCCGTTCTGTACCTGTCCTGGGAGTGTTTAATGGGGAAAGTGTTGAGGGACCTTTACTCTGTATCTAACCCCGTGCTGAACCTGTCCTGGGAGTGTTTGATGGGGACAGTGTAGAGGGAGCTTTACTCTGTATCTAACCCCGTTCTGTACCTGTCCTGGGAGTGTTTGATGGGGACAGTGTAGAGGGAGCTTTACTCTGTATCTATCCCCGTGCTGTACCTGTCCAGGGAGTGTTTGATGGGGACAGTGTAGAAGGAGCTTTTCTCTGTCTCTAAACCTGTGGTGAACCTGTCCTGGGAGTGTTTGATGGGGATAGTGTAGAGGGAGCTTTACTCTGTATCTTACTCCGTGTTGTTCCTGTCCTGGGTGTAGTTGATGGGGAAAGTGTAGAGGGACCTTTACTCTGTAACTAACCCCGTTCTGTACCTGTCCTGGGAGTGTTTAATGGGGACAGTGTTGAGGGACCTTTACTCTGTATCTAACCCCGTGCTGTGCCTGTCCTGGGATTGTTTGATTGGGACAGTGTAGGGGGAGCTTTACTCTGTATCTAACCCAGTGCTGTAACTGTCCTGGGAGTGTTTGATGGGGACAGTCTAGAGGGAGCTTTACTCTGTATCCAACCTCGTGCTGTACCTGTTCTGGGAGTGTTTGATGGGGACAGTGTAGAGGGAGCGTTACTCTGTATCTACCCCCGTGCTGTACCTGTCCTGGGAGTGTTTGATGGGGCAGTGTAGAGGGAGCTTTACTCTGTATCTAACGCCGTGCCGTGCCTGTCCTGGGATTGTTTGATGGGGTCAGTGTAGGGGAGCTTTACTCTGTATCTAACCCCGTGCTGTACCTGTCCTGGGAGTGTTTGATGGGGACAGTGTAGAGGGAGCTTTACTCTGTATCTATCCCCGTGCTGTACCTGTCCAGGGAGTGTTTGATGGGGACAATGTAGAGGGACCTTTACTCTGTATCTCACCCCGTGCTGTTCCTGTCCTGGGAGTGTTTGATGGGGACCATGTAGAGGGAGCTTTACTCTGTATCTAACTCCGTGCTGTTCCTGTCCTGGGTGTAGTTGATGGGGACAGTGTAGAGGGACCTTTCCTCTGTATCTAACCCCGTGCTGTACCTGTCCTGGGAGTGTTTGATGGGGACAATGTAGAGGGTGCTTTACTCTGTATCCAACTTCGTGCTGTCCCTGTTCTGGGAGTGTTTGATGGGGACAGTTTGAGGGAGCTTTACTCTTTTTCTAACCCAGTGCTGTACCTGTCCTGGGAGTGTTTGATGGGGACAGTGTTGAGGGACCTTTACTCTGCATCTAACCCCGTGCTGTGCCTGTCCAGGGTTGTTTGATGGGGACAGTGTAGAGGGAGCTTTACTCTGTATCTAACCCCGTGCTGAACCTGTCCTGGGAGTGTTTGATGGGGACAGTGTAGAGGGAGCTTTACTCTGTATCTAACTCCGTGCTGTTCCTGTCCTGGGTGTAGTTGATGGGGACAGTGTAGAGGGACCTTTACTCTGTATCTAACCCCGTTCTGTACCTGTCCTGGGAGTGTTTAATGGGGAAAGTGTTGAGGGACCTTTACTCTGTATCTAACCCCGTGCTGAACCTGTCCTGGGAGTGTTTGATGGGGACAGTGTAGAGGGAGCTTTACTCTGTATCTAACCCCGTTCTGTACCTGTCCTGGGAGTGTTTGATGGGGACAGTGTAGAGGGAGCTTTACTCTGTATCTATCCCCGTGCTGTACCTGTCCAGGGAGTGTTTGATGGGGACAGTGTAGAGGGAGCTTTTCTCTGTCTCTAAACCTGTGGTGAACCTGTCCTGGGAGTGTTTGATGGGGATAGTGTAGAGGGAGCTTTACTCTGTATCTTACTCCGTGTTGTTCCTGTCCTGGGTGTAGTTGATGGGGAAAGTGTAGAGGGACCTTTACTCTGTAACTAACCCCGTTCTGTACCTGTCCTGGGAGTGTTTAATGGGGACAGTGTTGAGGGACCTTTACTCTGTATCTAACCCCGTGCTGTGCCTGTCCTGGGATTGTTTGATTGGGACAGTGTAGGGGGAGCTTTACTCTGTATCTAACCCAGTGCTGTAACTGTCCTGGGAGTGTTTGATGGGGACAGTGTAGAGGGAGCTTTACTCTGTATCTAACCCCGTGCTGTACCTGTCCAGGGAGTGTTTGATGGGGAAAATGTAGAGGGAGCTTTACTCTGTATCTAACTCCGTGCTGTTCCTGTCCTGGGTGTAGTTGATGGGGACAGTGTAGAGGGACCTTTACTCTGTATCTAACCCCGTTCTGTACCTGTCCTGGGAGTGTTTGATGGGGACAATGTAGAGGGAGCTTGACTCTGTATCCAACCTCGTGCTGTACCTGTTCTGGGAGTGTTTGATGGGGACAGTGTAGAGGGAGCGTTACTCTGTATCTACCCCCGTGCTGTACCTGTCCTGGGAGTGTTTGATGGGGCAGTGTAGAGGGAGCTTTACTCTGTATCTAACCCCGTGCTGTACCTGTCCTGGGAGTGTTTGATGGGGACAGTGTAGAGGGAGCTTTACTCTGTATCTATCCCCGTGCTGTACCTGTCCAGGGAGTGTTTGATGGGGACAATGTAGAGGGACCTTTACTCTGTATCTCACCCCGTGCTGTACCTGTCCTGGGAGTGGTTGATGGGGACAGTTTTGAGGGACCTTTACTCAGCATCTAACCCCGTGCTGTGCCTGTCCAGGGTTGTTTGATGGGGACAGTGTAGGGGGAGCTTTACTCTGTATCTAACCCCGTGCTGTTCCTGTCCTGGGTGTAGTTGATGGGGACAGTGTAGAGGGACCTTTACTCTGTATCTAACCCCGTGCTGAACCTGTCCTGGCGTGTTTGATGGGGACAGTGTAGAGGGAGCTTTACTCTGTATCTAACTCCGTGCTGTTCCTGTCCTGGGTGTAGTTGATGGGGACAGTGTAGAGGGACCTTTACTCTGTATCTAACCCCGTTCTGTACCTGTCCTGGGTGTGTTTAATGGGGAAAGTGTTGAGGGACCTTTACTCTGTATCTAACCCCGTGCTGAACATGTCCTGGGAGTGTTGGATGGGAACAGTGTAGAGGGAGCTTTACTCTGTATCTAACTCCGTGCTGTTCCTGTCCTGGGTGTAGTTGATGGGGACAGTGTAGAGGGACCTTTACTCTGTATCTAACCCCGTGCTGTACCTGTCCTGGGAGTGTTTGATGGGGACAATGTAGAGGGTGCTTTACTCTGTATCCAACTTCGTGCTGTCCCTGTTCTGGGAGTGTTTGCTGGGGACAGTTTGAGGGAGCTTTACTCTTTATCTAACCCAGTGCTGTAACTGTCCTGGGATTGTTTGATGGGGTCAGTGTAGGGGGAGCTTTACTCTGTATCTAACCCCGTGCTGTACCTGTGCTGGGAGTGTTTGATGGGGACAGTGTGGAGGGTGCATTACTCTGTATCTAACCCCGTGCTGTACATGTCCTGGGATTGTTTGATGGGGTCAGTGTAGGGGGAGCTTTACTCTGTATCTAACCCCGTGCTGTACCTGTGCTGGGAATGTTTGATGGGGACAGTGTAGAGGGAGCATTACTCTGTATCTAACCCCGTGCTGTACCTATCCAGGGAGTGTTTGATGGGGACAATGTAGAGGGAGCTTTACTCTGTATCTAACCCCGTTCTGTACCTGTCCTGGGGGATGTTTAATGGGGACAGTGTTGAGGGACCTTTACTCTGTATCTAACCCCGTGCTGTGCCTGTCCTGGGATTGTTTGATTGGGACAGTGTAGGGGGAGCTTTACTCTGTATCTAACCCCGTTCTGTACCTGTCCTGGGAGTGTTTGATGGGGACAATGTAGAGGGAGCTTTACTCTATCTCACCCCGTGCTGTTCCTGTCCTGGGAGTGGTTGTTGGGGACAGTGTAGAGGGACCTTTATTCGGTATCTACCCCCGTGCTGTACCTGTCCTGGGATTGGTTGATTGGGGACAGTGTAGGGGGAGAATTACTTTTTATCTAACCCATTGCTGTAACTGTCCTGGGAGTGGTTGATGGGGACAGTGTAGAGGGACCTTTATTCTGTATCTAACCCCGTGCTGTACCTGTCCTGGGAGTGTTTGATGGGGACAATGTAGAGGGAGCTTTACTCTGTATCCAACCTCGTGCTGTACCTGTCCTGGGAGTGTTTGATGGGGACAGTGTAGAGGGAGCTTTACTCTGTATCTAACCCCGTGCCGTGCCTGTCCTGGGATTGTTTGATGGGGTCAGTGTAGGGGAGCTTTACTCTGTATCTAACCCTGTGCTGTACCTGTCCTGGGAGTGTTTGATGGGGTCAGTGTAGAGGGAGCTTTACTCTGTATCTAACCCCGTGCTGTACCTGTCCTGGGAGTGTTTGATGGGGACAGTGTAGAGGGAGCTTTACTCTGTACCTATCCCCGTGCTGTACCTGTCCAGGGAGTGTTTGATGGGGACAATGTAGAGGGACCTTTACTCTGTATCTCACCCCGTGCTGTTCCTGTCCTGGGAGTGGTTGATGGGGACAGTGTTGAGGGACCTTTACTCTGCATCTAACCCCGTGCTGTGCCTGTCCTGGGAGTGTTTGATGGGGACAATGTAGAGGGAGCTTTACTCTGTATCTAACCCCGTGCTGAACCTGTCCTGCGAGTGTTTGATGGGGACAGTGTAGAGGGAGCTTTACTCTGTATCTAACTCCGTGCTGTTCCTGTCCTGGGTGTAGTTTATGGGGACAGTGTAGAGGGACCTTTACTCTGTATCTAACCCCGTTCTGTACCTGTCCTGGGAGTGTTTAATGGGGAAAGAGTTGAGGGACCTTTACTCTGTATCTAACCCCGTTCTGTACCTGTCCTGGGAGTGTTTAATGGGGACAGTGTTGAGGGAGCTTTACTCTGTATCTAACCACGTGCTGAAACTGTCCTGGGAGTGTTTGATGGGGACAGTGTAGAGGGAGCTTTACTCTGTATCTAACCCCGTTCTGTACCTCTCCAGGGAGTGTTTGATGGGGACAATGTAGAGGGAGCTTTACTCTGTATCTAACCCCGTGCTGTATCTGCCCTGGGAGAGTTTGATGGGGACAGTGTAGAGGGAGCTTTCCTCTGTATCTAACCCCGTGCTGAAACTGTCCTGGGAGTGTTTGATGGGGACAGTGTAGGGGGAGCTTTACTCTGTATCTAACCCCGTTCTGTACCTCTCCTGGGAGTGTTTGATTGGGACAATGTAGAGGGAGCTTTACTCTGTATCTAACCCCGTGCTGTATCTGCCCTGGGAGTGTTTGATGGGGACAGTGTAGAGGGAGCTTTACTCTGTATCTAACCCCGTGCTGTTCCTGTCCTGGGAGTGTTTGATGGGGACAGTGTGGAGGAAGCTTTACTCTGTATCTAACCCCGTGCTGTACCTGTCCTGGGAGAGTTTGATGGGGACAATGTAGAGGGTGCTTTACTCTGTATCCAACCTCGTGCTGTCCCTGTTCTGGGAGTGTTTGATGGGGACAGTGTAGAGGGAGCTTTACTCTGTATCTAACCCCGTGCTGTACCTGTCCTGGGAGTGTTTGATGGGGACAGTGTAGAGGGAGCTTTACTCTGTACCTAACCCCGTGCTGTACCTGTCCTGGGAGTGTTTGATGGGGACAGTGTAGAGGGAGCTTTACTCTGGATCTCACCCCGTGCTGTTCCTGTCCTGGGAGTGGTTGATGGGGACAGTGTAGAGGGACCTTTACTCTGTATCTAACCCCGTGCTGTACCTGTCCTGGGAGAGTTTGATGGGGACAATGTAGAGGGTGCTTTACTCTGTATCCAACCTCGTGCTGTCCCTGTCCTGGGAGTGTTTGATGGGGACAGTTTGAGGGAGCTTTACTCTTTATCTAACCCAGTGCTGTAACTGTCCTGGGATTGTTTGATGGGGTCAGTGTAGGGGGAGCTTTACTCTGCATCTAACCCCGTGCTGTGCCTGTCCTGGGAGTGGTTGATGGGGACAGTGTTGAGGGACTTTACTCTGCATCTAACCCCGTGCTGTGCCTGTCCTGGGTTGTTTGATGGGGACAGTGTAGAGGGAGCTTTACTCTGTATCTAAACCTGTGGTTGAACCTGTCCTGGGAGTGTTTGATGGGGACAGTGTAGGGGGAGCTTTTCTCTGTATCTAAACCTGTGTTGAACCTGTCCTGGGAGTGTTTGATGGGGACAGTGTAGGGGGAGCTTTACTCTGTATCTTACTCCGTGCTGTTCCTGTCCTGGGTGTAGTTGAAGGGGAAAGTGTAGAGGGACGTTTATTCTGTATCTAACCCCGTGCTGTACCTGTCCTGGGAGTGTTTGATGGGGACAGTGTAGCGGGAGCTTTACTCTGTATCTAACCCCGTGCGGTACCTGTCCAGGGAGTGTTTGATGGGGACAGTGTAGCGGGAGCTTTACTCTTTATCTAACCCCGTGCGGTACCTGTCCAGGGAGTGTTTGATGGGGACAGTGTAGAGGGAGCTTTACTCTGTATCTAACCCCGTGCTGTACCTGTACTGGGAGTGTTTGATGGGGACAATGTAGAGGGTGCTTTACTCTGTATCCAACCTCGTGCTGTACCTGTTCTGGGAGTGTTTGATGGGGACAGTGTAGCGGGAGCTTTACTCTGTATCTAACCCCGTGCGGTACCTGTCCAGGGAGTGTTTGATGGGGACAGTGTAGAGGGAGCTTTACTCTGTATCTAACCCCGTGCTGTACCTGTACTGGGAGTGTTTGATGGGGACAATGTAGAGGGTGCTTTACTCTGTATCCAACCTCGTGCTGTACCTGTTCTGGGAGTGTTTGATGGGGACAGTGTAGAGGGAGCTTTACTCTGTATCTTACTCCATGCTGTACCTGTGCTGGGAGTGTTTGATGGGGACAGTGTAGAGGGTGCATTACTCTGTATCTAACCCCGTGCTGTACATGTCCTGGGATTGTTTGATGGGGTCAGTGTAGGGGGAGCTTTACTCTGTATCTAACCCCGTGCTGTACCTGTGCTGGGAGTGTTTGATGGGGACAGTGTAGAGGGTGCATTACTCTGTATCTAACCCCGTGCTGTACATGTCCTGGGATTGTTTGATGGGGTCAGTGTAGGGGAGCTTTACTCTGTATCTAACCCCGTGCTGTACCTGTGCTGGGAGTGTTTGATGGGGACAGTGTAGAGGGAGCATTACTCTGTATCTAATCCCGTGCTGTACCTATCCAGGGAGTGTTTGATGGGGACAGTGTAGAGGGAGCATTACTCTGTATCTAACTCCGTGCTGTTCCTGTCCTGGGTGTAGTTGATGTGGACAGTATAGAGGGACCTTTACTCTGTATCTAACCCCGTGCTGTACCTGTCCTGGGAGTGTTTGAAGGGGACAGTGTAGAGGGAGCTTTACTCTGTATCTAACCCCGTGCTGTGCCTGTCCTGGGATTGTTTGATGGGGACAGTGTAGGGGGAGCTTTACTCTGTATCTCACCCCGTGCTGTACCTCTACTGGGAGTGTTTGATGTGGACAATGTAGAGGGAGCTTGACTCTGTATCTAACCCCGTGCTGTACCTGTCCTGGGAGTGTTTGATGGGGACAGTGTAGAGGGAGCTTTACTCTGTATCCAACCTCGTGCTGTACCTGTTCTGGGAATGTTTGATGGGGACAGTGTAGAGGTAGCGTTACTCTGTATCTACCCCCGTGCTATACCTGTCCTGGGAGTGTTTGATGGGGACAGTGTAGAGGGAGCTTTACTCTGTATCGATTCCCGTGCTGTACCTGCCCAGGGAGTGTTTGATGTGGACAATGTAGAGGGACGTTTACTCTGTATCTCACCCCGAGCTGTTCCTGTCCTGGCAGTGGTTGATGGGGACAGTGTTGAGGGACCTTTTCCTCTGCATCTAACCCCGTGCTGTGCCTGTCCAGGGTTGTTTGATGGGGACAGTGTAGACGGAGCTTTACTCTGTATCTAACTCCGTGCTATTCCTGTCCAGGGTGTAGTTGATGGGGACAGTGTAGAGGGACCTTTACTCTGTATCTAACCCCGTGCTGTACCTGTCCTGGGAGTGTTTGATGGGGACAGTGTAGAGGGAGCTTTACTCTGTATCTAACTCCGTGCTGTTCCTGTCCTGGGTGTAGTTGATGGGGACAGTGTAGAGGGACCTTTACTCTGTATCTAACCCCGTTCTGTACCTGTCCTGGGAGTGTTAAATGGGGAAAGTCACACGGGATCAGGGGTGAACTGGCAAGGTGGATACAGAACTGGCTAGGCCATAGAAGGCAGAGGGTAGCAATGGAGGGATGCTTTTCTAATTGGAGGGCTGTGACCAGTGGTGTTCCACAGGGATCAGTGTTGGGACCTTTGCTGTTTGTAGTATATATAAATGATTTGGAGGAAAATGTAACTGGTCTGATTAGTAAGTTTGCAGACGACACAAAGGTTGGTGGAATTGCGGATAGCGATGAGGACTGTCAGAGGATACAGCAGGATTTAGATTGTCTGGAGACTTGGGCGGAGAGATGGCAGATGGAGTTTAATCCGGACAAATGTGAGGTAATGCATTTTGGAAGGGCTAATGCAGATAGGGAATATACAGTGAATGGTAGAACCCTCAAGAGTATTGAAAGTCAAAGCGATCTAGGAGTACAGGTCCACAGGTCATTGAAAGGGGCAACACAGGTGGAGAAGGTAGTCAAGAAGGCATACGGCATGCTTGCCTTCATTGGCCGGGGCATTGAGTATAAGAATTGGCAAGTCATGTTGCAGCTGTATAGAACCTTAGTTAGGCCACACTTGGAGTATAGTGTTCAATTCTGGTCGCCACACTACCAGAAGGATGTGGAGGCTTTAGAGAGGGTGCAGAAGAGATTTACCAGAATGTTGCCTGGTATGGAGGGCATAAGCTATGAGGAGCGATTGAATAAACTCTGTTTGTTCTCACTGGAACGAAGGAGGTTGAGGGGCGACCTGATAGAGGTATACAAAATTATGAGGGGCATAGACAGAGTGGATAGTCAGAGGCTTTTCCCCAGGGTAGAGGGGTCAATTACTAGGGGGCATAGGTTTAAGGTGAGAGGGGCAAGGTTTAGAGTAGATGTACGAGGCAAGTTTTTTACGCAGAGGGTAGTGGGTGCCTGGAACTCACTACCGGAGGAGGTAGTGGAAGCAGGGACGATAGGGACGATAGGGACATTTAAGGGGCATCTTGACAAATATATGAATAGGATGGGAATAGAAGGATACGGACCCAGGAAGTGTAGAAGATTGTAGTTTAGTCGGGCAGCATGGTCGGCACGGGCTTGGAGGGCCGAAGGGCCTGTTCCTGTGCTGTACATTTCTTTGTTCTTTTTGTTCTTTGAAAGTGTTGAGGGAGCTTTACTCTGTATCTAACCCCGTGCTGTACCTGTCCTGCGATTGTTTGATGGGGACAGTGTAGGGGGAGCTTTACTCTGTACCTAACCCACTTCTGTACCTGTCCTTGGAGTGGTTGATGGGGACAGTGTAGAGGGACCTTTATTCTGTATCTATCCCCGTGCTGTACCTGTCCTGGGAGTGTTTGATGGGGACAATGTAGAGGGAGCTTTACTCTGTATCTCACCCCGTGCTGTTCCTGTCCTGGGAGTGGTTGATGGGGACAGTGTTGAGGGACCATTACTCTGCATCTAACCCCGTGCTGTGCCTGTCCTGGGTTGTTTGATGGGGACAGTGTCGTGGGAGCTTTACTCTGTATCTAACTCCGTGCTGTTCCTGTCCTGGGTGTAGTTGATGGGGACAGTGTAGAGGGACCTTTACTCTGTATCTAACCCCGTTCTGTACCTGTCCTGGGAGTGTTTAATGGGGACAGTGTTGAGGGACCTTTACTCTATATCTAACCCCGTGCTGTGCCTGTCCTGGGATTGTTTGATGGGGACAGTGTAGGGGGAGCTTTACTCTGTATCTAACCCCGTGCTGTAACTGTCCTGGGAGTGTTTGATGGGTACATTGTA